>NC_069501.1:1229637689-1229835189 GCF_027579735.1 Bombina bombina | reverse complement strand
TTATGTGACTCTATATAGAAGCAAGCAAGTTTAATTTCTGGTTTCACCACAGACTTTGATTTGTTCATCACTGTATACCACATAGATCAGACTGCTTAAATGCTTATTTTGTTGGCTACATTTTTCTGAAAAAAAGGTGTCTTTGAAAGAAAAAAAAAGTAATTCTTAGTGCAGACACTGAGGCTTACATAGAAAATAGAAAAAATGAACAGACACCAGCCCTGTGAATATACATACATACATACATGTATAAAACCTGCACTGCAGACAGTTTAAAAAAACACTCTTAGGAAGAGACAGTAGCAATACATTCTACAGAGGGGGTGAAGCATATGAATTAAATCAATTAGTTTATTGCTACGATTCAAATAAAGAGTGCTTGCAATCTGTAAAACTCCATAAAAAACAGTGGCAGTGAGTTTATAGCTATGATTCGAAGAAAACTGCTTGCAATGTGTGAAACTCCATAAGTGGCTGGATATATCCTAGGACTAAACAACACAAAACCAGCAGTGCCGTTGCCCTTTTCTTTGTTATATTGGTGTCTGTGTTGTGTGTTATATCCTCCCTGTTACTTTTGTCTTATGTTAAAATTTTAACCAAAGGACGGTTGAAATATGTTACTGTCACTGGGTATTTGCTTACTTATGTCTGAATTTCAATGTAATGTACAGTTGGTTGTTCTCATTTTGTTAGCAATGTAAGACTCTACGTCATATATGTCAGACAGTCACTTTATTTGCCTTATTACAGGTGGAGGTTGGGTAATATCCGAACTTACAACCCAGAACAAATTATGTTGAGCGCAGCTGTGCGAAGGGGTAGCAGGGATGTCCGGATCATGAAGGAAAAACTCATCTTTTCAGGTACCTTTTATCTTTTAGTAGTGCAGAATGTATGTCTGCACACTTGGGCATATACCAGAAAGTGATGTTGTCACTCAAGGTTCTTAAGATCATGCCCTTTATTTAAAATGTTTGTTTCAATCTCAATGACAAGACTTTAATTTAGAATGTCTTGGTTTTAATTATGTTTCTTTCATACAGGTGGTGAGAGTTCACAATACATTACTCCTGGGAACTATTCTTCCGTACCACTAGGAGGAGTCAAAGATTCCCAAACCCCAAGAGCTCTATAAAATCTTTCCCACCTTACTAGAAACCGCTAGAGGTAGTTGAAGAAAGAAGGTGCTTAAGATGTTCTTCTGTGAGAGGGATTCTCATACTGTGATGGGGCCTATTTTCCCCTCAGAGTGCTGCTGATTGACAGAGGGAAGTGTTAGGGATATTGAGCAGGGTCATCATTATACTCCTGTTTAATTTCCTCTACTATTATCTTGTAGCACTTCCAGTAGTTTTGGTGCCTATGGGTAAGTACTTTTATTCTGGGGCTCATATAAGCCTGTTAGGCTATTTCGTTTGTACATCTTTATACTCTGTAGCCTAGGAACAATATTTATTATATGTATATATATATATATATATATATAATTTCTTGTCTCTTTTTATGAATGACTAATTACCCTATTGCGCCTATTCTTTTAATGTGTTGGCATGTGTCTATTGAGTTTGGATTAGCGCATATTGTTCAATTGGGTTAGCACATGTCTAGTTTTTCTGCTCAGGCATTTTTTGGAGCACTTTTAGGCCATTGAATCTTGCCGTTTATGCGCGCTTTCCCTTTTTTCAGTTTGAGTGTGCTTCTAGGTTACTTAGTGCGCTCTGCTCTCCCTTGCGGTATTCCTATTTTTTTTATGCCTGCATTAGATAATGTGCCAGAATCTGGCTCAGTTGATTCATCCACAGTGAGTTATTTTCTGATGATTAGGAGTGTTTCTGATCATGATTCTGATTTAACCTCTTTCTTTATTTTTAAGGTGGATCATATTCATTCCCTTTTGAAAAAGGTATTATGTATTTAAGGTTTTCAGGATCTGTTAAATGTTTGGATTTGATTTTTTTAAACCTTCTGCTTAGTCTCCAGAGATTTTTTTCCTGTTCCTAATGCTATCTCTGAGATAGTTGCTAAGGATCGGTCTAAGCCTGTCGGCCCTTTTAATCCTTCAGCTAGATTTGATAAGATTTATCCTTTGTCAGTCTCTAATATTGAGCTTTGGGAGAAAGTGCCTTAAGTAGATTGGGCTATTTATACTCTGGCTACAGGGTGTACTAATATTCTTTTGTAAGACAGTTCTTCATTTAAGGATTTTATGGATAGGAAATTGGAATCATTTCATAGTAGGGCTTTTCAGCAAGCAGGTTTACTTTCACACCTGCTGTTAGCGTTACTTGTGTGACTACAGCTTCTTCTGTTTGGCTAAGCAGGTTTCAGATGATAATTCTGCTAGTAAAGATTTTCTTAGCTTTTTGGATCTGCTGAAATCTGCCAATGCTTTCATTTTCTGTGCAGTTATAGACATAATTAAGATGAATTCTTAGAGTATGTCATTATCAGTCCTTTCTAGAAGGGCTTTGTAGTTAAAGTCTTGATCAGCTGATATGGTTTCTAAATCTCTCTCTTTTCAGGGAAATATGTTGTTTGGATCTGTTTTAGATTCTATTATTTCTACTGTTACTGTAGGTAACGGAGCTTTTCTTCCCCGAGACTGGAAGTCTAAGGGTAAATTTAAAGCTCCAAATCATTTTCGTTCCTTTTGTCAAAACAAGAAAAAAAATCTTCCTCTCAGAAATAAGGATCTTCCAGATCTGCATGGAAGCCAAGTTAAAATAGGAACAGATGTAAGCTGTCTAAGAAACCTGCTCCCTCATCAAAATCAGCATGAAGGTGCAGCCCCCAATCCAGATAAAATGGTAGGGGGCAGGTTTTGCCTTATTCAGGAGGTTCAGTATCCCTGGGTTCTGAATAATGGGTCTCAGGGTTATAAAATAGATTTCAGGGTAAGGCCCCACAGAGGTTTCTTCTTTCTCATGTTCCATAGGTTTATTTGAAAGCAAAAGCATTCTTTCAGTCTGTTCTGGATCTCAATTCCATGGGAGTCAGTCTTCCAGTTTCAATTCTGGAACAAGGATTGCCTTTCTATTTGAATCTCTTCATTGTTCCAAAGAAGGGGACCTTCCAACCAGTTTTGGATTTAAGGCTCTGAACAAATTTCTCAGAGTTCCTACTTTCAAAATGAAAAATTTCAAAAAGAAACTATGGGGCTATTCCGCCGTTTGTGCAGCAAATTCTGTTTATGTTCACAATAGATTTAAAGTATCTTCATGTTCCTATTCACAGGGATCATTATCAGTTTCTAAGGTTTGCCTTCCAAGACAAACATTTTCAGTTTGTTGCTATTCTATTTGATCTAGCTACTGCTCACATAATTTTTTTAAAAGTTCTGGGTACGCTCTTGTCAAGTCACAATAAGATAGGCACAGCATAGAGTCTGCAGATAAAGGTCCACGGGTCCACAGGTTCTGCCCAAACCTCAAATCAAGTGTAAATCCAAAGTAGGAACAGCACCACAAACGACAGCAGTTCAAAATTGCTTTATTGGGACATCAACAGATACACATCACAACGTTTCGGTCTAACTGACCTTAATCTTGTGAGATCATCACATGATTAAGGTCAGTTAGACCGAAACGTCGTGCCTGTGTATCTGTTGATGTCCCCAATAAAGCAATTTTGAACTGCTGTCGTTGTGGTTTGCTGTTCCTATTTGGATTTACCCTCTTGTCAAGTGACAAGAGCCTAGGGTGTTTCAGTTTTTCCACCTGGATGATATTTTGGTACAAGATCCAGCCATCCATCTCTTTCATTTAACAGTATCTCACAACCAACAGACTTTTGTTGTTTCTTCAGCAACATGGTTGGATAATTAACTTTCCAAAGAGTTCTTCTTTTTTCCCCTAGTCCAGAGACACTTTTCTTGGTGTTTAAATAGATTCAGTCTTTATGAGACTCTCTTTGACAATCAAAGGAGGTTAAAGCCTGGTTTCAGTTTGTTGAAACCTTTAGTCTGTTCTGTGTCCTTCAGAAGCTCTTTGTGTGGAAGTATTATTATTGTTGCCATTGGATGCTATTCCCTTTGCTCGGTTTCACATGAGGCCTTTTCAGCTTTGCATGCTTCAGCAATGGTGCAGGTATTATACGCGCCTTTCTCAAAGAATTAGTTTGGACTCTATAACAAGACGGTCCTTTTATGTTTTTAATTCTAGGAACATTATCAGTTTCTGAGATTTGCTTTTTTGGACAAGCTTTTTCAGTTTGCTTTTCTGTTTGGTCTTGCTACTGCTCTCAATAATTATTCTCCAATGTCTTGGATATCCTCTTATCTGTAATTAGTTCTCAGGTATTGCAATGTTTCCTGGCTTGGATGATATCTTGGTTCTCAAATGCCAACTTTGTTTCTCTAATAACATGGTTGGAACGTAATTTTTCCCAACAGTTTATTGGTTCCTCATATAAAAGTTACTTTTATGGGGGTTTTATAGATACGTTTATATGAGACTTTATTTGGCAGAGCAAGATGGTTGAAGTTGGGGTTTGCTCTTTTAGAACTGCAGGTCGCTATTTCCGTTTGCTCGCTTCTTCAGCTTTGCATCTTTTTTCATTGAGGGACCTGCTTCAGTTGTCTCTGATGACTTATTTACATTCCAAAACAAGGTCTGTTTTCTGGCAGCAGTTTCATTATCACTCACTTAGTCTCAGATACAATATAAAATATTTTTTTTACTAACTATAGAGAAATGTTTCTCCTTCCTCTCTTTTTATGAATGTCAATAGCTTCAGCTTTCTGTTGGGAGTCAAATATTGCTTTAAAAACACCTCAGCAAGCAAATGTCATTAATACATTTAATACTATTAAATCTCATCATCTTATGGTCCAAAGTGTTAACCTACAACCTATTAATTACAAATCAAAATAAATCTTTTCTCCTTTTTGCAATATTGACTGGGTTTTTTTTGTGGTTAGACAACAAGTCTTAACCTGAAGCCTGTTGAGAACCTCATTTCAGCAACAAGTTATATTATACACTTTTACCTCTTTGATTACCTTGTAATCTAAACCTCTGCAGACTGCCCCTTATTTCAGTTCTTTTGACAGACTAGTATTTTAGCTAATCAGTGCTGGGAATGAGCACAATGTTATCTATTTGGCACACCATGAACTAATGCTCCTCTAGCTGTGAATAACATTCAAAATGCACTGAGATAAGAGGCAGACCTTCAAATTAGCATATGAGCCTACCTAGGTTTAGCTTTTTAAACAAAGAACTACAAAGAGAAACAAGCAAATTTGATGATTAAAGTAAATTGGAAAGTTGTTTACAATAGGCTTGCCCTATACTGAATCATGAAAGTTTAATTTTGACTAGACTGTCCCTTTAAAAGAACAGTAAAGTCAATATTAAACTTTCATGATTCAGAGAAACACAATTTTAAACAAGAATTTCCAATTCACTTTTATCAATTAACTTTGTTTCTTTGGTATTCTATTTTTAAAAGCATACCTAGATATCATCAGGAGCAGCAGTGCACTACTGGGGAGCTAGCTGCTGATGTGTGGTTGCACATATATGCCTCTTGTTTATTGGTTCACCCCGAATGAACCAATAAGAATGTGGTGCGATACTGCTGTATGCATGTAGTATAGTTTGTATTCTGTGCATACAGTATAATGTGTATGATACTTCCTGTATGCATATAATAAAGTTGGTTTACTATGCATAAGGTATAATTTGTATGATATTGCTGTATGCACTGCATCGTTTGTATACTGTGCATAGTATGGGCTCCTGATATTAGCCAGTGCCTCACTAACCACTGACCTCATCGCACGTCACTGCTTGGTAGATGAGCTACTCAGCTCTTAAGGCAGGGGGGGCTTCTTTTGTTTGTAATAAACTACAGACACAAGTTTTTCTTCAGGTTTTTTTCCCATGGGTTTCTGAGCCCTTCAGAGTTTACCCTTTATTGAAAGAGAATTTTTCTCTCTGTTTCAGATAAGACTATGTTACATCTGTACATAGTCATGTCATCAAGGGGGAAACTTACATTTCCCTAGTTAAAGGATAGTATCTCTTTTTCTTTTCTGGGCAGAAGCTTATTGCTGTCTTGATTTCTAATGTTCATATTTAACTGGAAATCAGTTTTTTCTTAGTCCTTCCGTCTGAACAGAATGGCCTCTATCTGGTTATGTATAGTTGGCTTCCCAGTTTAATCTCAATTTTTCCACAGGTATTGTGTACTTTGAACTGTGTTTGTGGTTTTGTGGTGCAGACCTTGTTCTGTTATCCCAGTTTCTCTCCTTGGCTGCTTCTTTGGTATCAAGACCTTCAACTTGTAGTCCTTCTTTCTCTCTGTATTCCAGTTGTCTTGGCTTGATAACACTGATGTAGAATCAGAAACACTTTGAAACTGTTTGTTCATTATTGAGTTTCTTATACAGGCTTGTAAGTCTGTGACTAGAGGAATTGCTGGAAGCATTTATTTCTTGGCATTCTTTTTGAATTCCCTGATTTATTGCTATTTTTACAGGATGTTTTGGCTAAAGGTTTATCCGCCCAGATATTTTTAAGGGTCAGTTTTCTGTCCTTTTTAGTTATGTTCCGTAAAATGATTGCTAATCTTTCTGACAATTTTTTATTTAGTCCTAGTCTCGCCTAGAATTAAGCCTGTTATTATTCATTTTTTCCTCCTTGAAACCTCAGGATTTTGCAGGTTACTCCTTATCTTATCTTATTTTTCTTTAGGATAAGGTTATGTTTTCTGTCTATTTAAGTTGGAGAATTTTTTCTTTCCTTCTTTATTATTCAGAGTGGTCTCTTCATGTTTTGGATTGTTAGAGTTTCATAACGTAATGTTGACAATACTTAGGTTACTGACAAAATTGTTTTATTGTTTCTTTTTGCTGGTTTTAGGAGTTCAGAGAATTTCTGCTGTTTCTTTGGTTTCTTGGTTGAAGCTTTTGATTCATATAGTTTTCCTGGAAGCTTCCACCTAGATGACTTTCTGCTAATTTTTTCAGACCAGTATCCACTTCTTGTGTTTTTATAATTTTTTATCAGTAGACCAAATTTTGCTAGTCAGCCATTTGGTCTTCTTTACATATTGTTTTCTTCTTAAATGGAAAGAGTCCACAGCTGCATTCATTACTTTTGGGAGTTAAGAACCAGGCCACCAGGAGGAGACAAAGACACCCCAGCCATAGGCTTAAATACTCCTCCTACTCCCCTCATCCCCCAGTCATTCTTTGCCTTTCGTCCCAGGAGGTTGGCAGAGAAGTGTCAGAATTTTTTATTTTTTATTTTGTCTCTTATGGAGGGTAGTACTCTTCGGAGATGCAGGGAGAGTCTTTCTGCGAAACCATCCCAACTCATATTAACAGCTCCTCAAGCAATCGGCGTTGTCGAACTTTGCCTGCTTTCTTCTCTCAAGTCCATGGCGGAGGTCGATGCCACTATTCGTCACACTTGAAAGGCTGTGTTCCTGTTCCACCGCGTAGATTCCGGTAAGATCGTTTAATTTTACTTTATTGTCAATGTAATGTAATGTGAATGTTTTCCTGAGAGGTTTCCACACCTTTGCGGGTTTAACTATATGACATAAGGGTCTCAGTGAGTCTCTGTTAGTATCTTGGAATCGAGGGTTAATATCTCCTGAGGGGGGTTATTGAACAGGGGGGTTTATAATCATGTTTGTTAAGTGATTCAACCTGCTTATGTGTGATGTTTATGGGCTTGTGGTTGGAACTTTGAGGCCTTTGGAAGTGGCGCAGCCTTTTGGTTGGGCGCGGTTTTTTGGACTGTTTGGTTCACCTTGTGTTCGGGCGTGGTTATATTCTGTTCCCCATTTCCGCATTCCTGACCGAGTGGCGAAGGAGATATTCTAGTCCGCAGGGTTTTGGTCATGGGAGGTGGTGAGTGCCCCAGCCATTGTGGGTGTCAGGTGCCTTTTTTGTTATTATAATTTAGTCCATATTGATATTTCCTCTATCCAGTTATGGAGGATTCTGATGCTGAGACTATGCTCGTTTCAGATTCAGTTACAGAGGATTATGATACCGAAACTACTTTGATTTCAGATTCTGTGTCCGGTGATGACTCCAAATTGGCCTCGTTGACACATGTCGACAAGTTTTCTTCCGTATGCCATATAAGAGCACCTCATTCCTTGTTCTCAGGGAATCAGGGGACTGCTGAGCCATCCGCCTCTGGGGCCCCCGTCCTCCAGGGGCCGAGTTCCCTTCCAATTCATACTTCTACACATGCGGGTAACCCAGTTTATGGTTCCTCTTTGCTAGGTGGCGTTTTCCCCCTGGAGGTTGCAGCACGTTTTCGCTTCCAGATAATGTTAGCGATGGTCCGTCTGCAGAGTCCAGACATTTTTGAGATTGTGCTTGTGCCCTATTGTCCCGGATCTTCCGCCTTGGGGTGGGCCTCTACAGTTCCCCGCGGGTGTAACTGTGCCGGAGTGTTGTGCCTTTCGTTACAGGATTGAGCGCCTTAGCGTGTTGCTTAGACATCTTTTTTAGTTATTGAATGACCCTATCGTTAACAGATATGGGGAATTTCAGCCTGATAATTCGAATGGTGCACCTCATTAGACATTTTTGAAGGATAGGGCTCCATTTGGCTGGTCCTGCGGGTAGGCCTGTGTCTTGGGCATTAACCTTCGGGCTGCCTTATATGTTATTTTGTATCCGATGGAATGTCTTTTATTTGTGTTTGTTTCCTTCGGGAACCATCTGGGATCGATGCTCTTTGTTACTTCTTCGGAAGTTGTAATATGGACATGTTAGTCCTATGTTTAATAATGTCTGTTTTTTTTTTCCCCTATGTGAGAGAATTTATGCAGCTTCCCGCTTAGGACCCTGAGTACAGGCTGGTCCTGTCGGGTTTGTTTAGTTTTGTGGCTGTTCAGACACGTGGCGCTGTTTCTGCTGGACTGGTTCGTTAGTAGCGCTGAGTGCTCAAGTTATCTTTGTTTTTTTTATGTTCAACTAAGCATTCGAGAGGACCTGTGGGTTCGCGAGGTGGGAAAGGATTGTTTCAGTCCTTATAGCCTTCAGTCATAGATGACCGGGCAGGGGAGTGTTCCACTGCGTCACTCTATCTGACATCTGATTTCATCAGAACCGAGAGTTTCCTTCTCCATGTGGGGGAGGGCTGGCGGGCGTAGTGCACCGTTACCACTGGTTGAGTGGTTTGGCCTTCAGTTTTAGGCTTCTGGATCGTCCTATTGGTGCTTGATCCAACAGCTTGTATGGATAGCTGTCCATCATGCGGAAGGTTTTGTATTTTGAAACCTGTTGCTGCTTTTGGCACCTTAAAGGGGTGCGTGTCAGCTGTTTCTAGTGTATCTAGATACGGCTCTTACTCTGGGCCGCGGAAGGTCTGTCTGAGTTAGGAGACCTTTGGGTCTTCTTCCATTGTCTCCAGGTGAGTCAGATCTCCTTTTGGGGATCTGTGTTCCGGACGTTGGTTGATCCCTGTAGGGACTTGCTTAGCTCAGGGTTTCCTGGAGCTGGGAAGGCTTGGCACCTTTCTCTCCCCTGTGTCCTCTGCCTGTGTGGAGGTGATGGGGAGACTATCCCTGCTAGTAGGGTTTTGGGAACTTCGAGGTATCCCTTCTGTTGTCCTGTGGCCTTGTGAAGTCCCTTCATTTGACTTAAAGCCTTGCTCCTTGGAGAGTTGGACTTTATCTAGGGGTGGTTCCTTACTTTGGTCGGGGCTTTTGAGTTCTTTTCGCTGTACAGATTCTCTGGATATGCTCCTTTCCCTTTGTCTGGCTTTTGGCCAGTCGTGATGTTTAGTTCCAGGGTATAGTTGCCTGAACTATTAGGTACCCGGACCTGTTTTTCTTCATGAGTCTTCCTCTTTCTGGGGCTTCGCTCCTGTCCCAGTTTTGGGGTTGTTTTGGATCTCAGGACTGGTCGGGATGATCCACGGTGGTGGGAACTGGGGCTATGTCCTTGCTCCATCTACCTAACCAGGTCAGGGTTGGCCCGGTTTATCTGAGTATTTATTTACTCCTTGCCACAGAGTAACCCATGTCATCTGGGGTTAGCTAGGTGGCTTGCGCCTCAAGATTGGATGGTTTCTACCCAGCTGCTGGCGCTGAATTCTAGTTTTTGGTGCGCCTAGGGGTAGCATTCCCCTGTTAGTTTGCCAGTTTACCCGTGGATTCTCTGCTCTACAGGCGAATGGGTTGGCTGTGCTTCTGTTGGGGGCGAACTACTTGTGAGGAGGTTCTTTCTAGGACATTTGTGGGAGATTTTTTCTTCCCGTTTAGCCGGTGGCTTCGGGCCTTGAGGGCGGTTATTGCCTTCTGACCTCTTCCCTTTTTCTTTAGGGGATATTCTCTTCTTAGGGAGATGGAGTCCTTCTAGGGGCTGGTTCCATGTCAGACTGTGGGGCCTTGTTTTGATAGATCCTTAGGTCTATGGCCTTGTCTGTTTTCAGAGTTGGGTTGTACTTGTACACTGGGGAGATGGCTCTGCCTTCTTTACGCCCATTCCTGTACCAGTTTCGTGATTCTTTGTTCCCTTATATTGGTGGCCCAGCTGGGTCTGCAGGTCAGGATCCCAAAGTGGTCTATGGGTCACAGTATCCTTTGGGATGTGTGAGCTTGCTGAGTCTATTCTGATAGCTTAATCTGCTAGGAGATGGTTTTCCTTTATCCTTGCTCCTTTGATAGGAGACGGTTTCCTCTTCCTTCAGGTTCTGAGGGTATTCTCTCCTTCTCGGGGGGCCTTGATGGAGCATTTGTGTTCCCCTTTTTAGGGACCTGTAAGTAGGTCCAACGGCTTAGGTTGCCTGGAAGCGTGCCTTCTGTCGGGGGCTGTTTTGTGCGGTCCGTTTCTTGATGACTGCTTCTTCTTCTTCCTTGCAAGCTCCTTCTGTGTCATCCTGTTATGGACTCTTTGTTTTCGAACTTGGGGTTTCGCCTGGGTCTATTACACGCTCTTTCACGGTTGAATACTTGGGTATTCATGCTTGCAGGTTGTTGGGGAGACGTCTTTTTGCTCTCCGTGCCCGATATTATCCCGGGTTTCGCCTGGTATAGGCGTGGCCACTTTCCCTGTTTGGGTTCATTTGGATCGCTGTGTGCTGGACCCACTCTTGGAGGTGCTGTTTTTTGTATTAATGGACTTTTTGGGTTCCTCGGTCCTCCTTTGCCTTGTTCCTCTTGGGGATTTCGGCTGCTTCATCCTTCATTTGTGAGGGGTGAGTGGTGGGGGACCGTCTATTGGGCGACGGTGTCTCTTGGTGGACTATTGGCTCAGTCGAGTCCATTTTGCGGTCTCTAGTTTGGCTCTGGACTGACTGCGAGTCAGTGTCACTGGTGCTTTTCCTTGAATTTTTTTCTCGGCTTCGGACGAAGCGGGATTTTTTATTGGGTAGAGGTTCAGGCCTGGTGCTCTCAGTATGGGCCGCCTATTGTACCCTCCTGTCTTGGCATTCAGTGTCCTCTATAGCTTGGGTATTGTTTTCCCAAAAGTAATGAATGCAGCTGTGGACTCTTTCCATTTAAGAAGAAAAACATAAATTATGCTTACCTGATAATTTCCTTTTCTTCTGATGGAGAGAGTCCACAGCTCCCCACCCGTATTTTATGTGGGGCGTCCTTATATTCTTCTGGCATCTTTTCACCCTGATATTTCGTCTACTGTTCCTTGAGGGGAGTGGGAGGAGTATTTAAGCCTTTGGCTGGGGTGTCTTTGCCACATCCTGGTGGGCAGGTTCTTAATTCCCAAAAGTAATAAATGCAGCTGTGGACTCTTTCCATCAGAAGAAAAGGAAATTATCAGGTAAGCATAATTTATGTTTTCTACCATTTTAATGTTCTTGTTTCTTCTGAGAGGCAGCCTTTGGTAGGGTGTCCTTCAGGCAGTTGTCTCAGGTTAATTTATTTTTTCCTGTTGGTTATTTTGTTTTGTTTCTTGGTTTTTGGACTCTATTAGAGTTGGGGATTAAGTTTTTCAGTGAAAAAACATTGTTTTTTTAGATCTCACCCTTTTCTGTTATTACTAGTGGACTCCACAGCTTATGTATATCAGTTTTCAGGAGTATGGAAGAAAACGTAATTAATGCTTACCTGATAAATTAATTTTTTTCATGTTCCACCCTGTTTTTTTCTGGGGGTTTTTTTCCTTTTTTTGCCTTCTCCTATTTTGTTGACTCGTTACTTTTACTTCCTCTTTATGCTTGGTTATACGTTAGACTGAGGTACTAGTGAGGTGGTAGGGGTTTTATAGAGTTCTTGGGGTTTGGGAATCTTTGCCTCCTCCCTGTGGTAGGGAAAAGTAATTCCCAGAAGTAATGGATCGTGGACTCTCACCACCATGAATGAAATTAATTTATTAGGTAAGCATCAATTTGTTTGTTTTTTTCCTTTATAATTCAGATAGAACATAACATTTTAAACTAGTTTCCCTTTCTATTATCAATTTCCTTCTATTGGCAGTGAGAGCCCACAAGAACATTCATAACCTATTATGTAATTACTCGACCTAGCCACCAAGTGGAGACAGACACCCTAAACAAACTGATAAATATCCCTCCCTCTTCCCCTAATCTCTCAGCAGTTATTAGCCTTGTGTCAGGCAGGTAAGCAGAGAGAGGTGCTCTGTAGAAGAAATTATGTTTTTAACATAGATTTGGCTTTCTTTGAGAGCCGGGGATGATATAGCCATATAAATCACAATATAGAGTATTGGTATGACTTACACTAAATTACAGAATTAACATGGGAAAGTTATCCTCTCTCTCGTGGCAACTTGTCTAATAGAGAGATGGCGTAAGGTTGTGTCTATATCTGATAAGTGCACTGTGAACATCCATTTCCCCTTTGCGACAGGTTAGGATCTGTCATAATTAGACCGGGGTACCTGTTAGCCAGCCATAATTCAGTGTGTTTATGGGGCTGAGAGGGAAGCGCTCCAGCGCGCTGTTATGCTGACACAGACCAGTGAGTTATAGACTTGCCAGGTCCTTACTGTAATGCATCATTTGTAGAAATGTTATATGAGTGAGTGAGTGAGTAGAGCGCTGGAAATATGAGATTCCAAACACCTCACTAGAAGAAAAAATCCTTCTGTCTTTCCAAATTAGTAGTGAATACTGGGTGGGTTGTGAGGGCGCTAAAGAAAGCTAAAGGAATCTTAGATAATATATAATGGTGAAAAAATTCTAATAAAAAAGTCAAACCCTGATGATATTATTTACCTTAAAGGTATATATGCAATACTGACTGGTGCTCAGTGTGCCGTGCACAAACGTATCACTTATAATAAAGTGTAGGGTACATATATAATACTGATAATACACTGAGGTTATTTTATCAAAAAGTTTTGAGATATAAATATTAGTACTCAAATTTGAGACAGTTTCGATATTAGTAATCAAATTTCAGACAGTTATATGTCTCAAACCAAAAACTAAGGGGTGGTTTTAGTTTTAACGCTTATATTTCGATCCGTTAAGGGTCTGGTCACTATCTGTATTAATTTAAGTTTGTACATTAAATACTCACAGTTTTAGTATATATTATTAACACAAAAATCAACTTTCACGTAGTAACGAATTACACTTTTTAGTTGCACTTTTTTAACCAACACCCCTTGGTTTTTGGTTTGAGACAGTCTGAAATTTGATTACTAATATCTAAACTGTCTCAAATTTGAGTACTAATATTTATATCTCAAAACTTTTTGATAAAATAACCTCAGTGTATTATCAGTATTATATATGTACCCTACACTTTATTATAAGTGATACGTTTGTGCACGGCACACTGAGCACCAGTCAGTATTGCATATATACCTTTAAGGTAAATAATATCATCAGGGTTTTACTTTTTATTAGAATTTTTTCACCATTATATTTTATCTAAGATTCCTTTAACTTAACTTTCTTTAGCGCCTTCACAACCCACCCTCTATTCACATCATTTGTAGAAACTCAAGCCACCAAAGAATTTTTTAAAAGACCTTTATTTTTCCATAGGTTGGGTCACAAAAACAGAGAGAACGTTTCAAGCCTGCAATAGGCCCTTAGTACATGCCTAAGAGCTTATTGCAGGCTTAAAACTTTGTTCTCTCTGTTTTTGGGACCCAACCTATGGAAAAATAAAGGTATTTTAAAGAATTCTTTGGTGGCTGGAGTTTCTAAAAATGATGTCTTATGCAGGAGGCCCAAGTAGGCAGACTGCTAAAGGAATCTCTGCATTGCCTGTCTCCAGCAGGCCCTTCTGTGGATTCCCAGGTTTCGGCTAATGCGGATGTCCCTATCCAACAGCCCATGGTCACCACAGGTCACTGAGAAAATAGCAGTTTGATCCCGGCTGGGGTAGGCCCCTTTACCAATGACCTCACAGCCCATATTCAGTCTGCTGTGACTACTGCTCTGAGCGCTGTACCCGTAGCAGGAAAAAGAAAGAGAAAATAAAAAAAATTGCTCTACTACAGGGTCTAGTAGACTTATTTTCACTGGTGTGACCAACGTGTTTTTTCTTGCCATAGAGTGAAAACTTGCGTATATTACAGTTTCTCCATGAGGACCTGGAGAACGGCCTGTCGGCCAGTTCTCTTAGGAGTCGGATCTCTGCCCTTTCTGTTCTATTTCTTAAGTTGACTCATTTGCCAGATGTTCATGGGTTTGTTCTGGCTCTGGCCAGAGTAAGACCTGTTTTCAAACCTGTTGCTCCTCCTTGTAGCCTGAATTTACTTCTTAAAGGGATACTGAACCCACATTTTTTCTTTCATGATTCAGATAGAGCATGCAATTTTAAGCAACTTTCTAATTTACTCCTATTATCAATTATCATTCTCTTGCTATCTTTTTTTTTTTAAAGAGAAAGTTCAGACCCTGAACAGCACTTGTTTATTGGTGGATGAATTTATCCACCAATCAGCAAGGACAACCAAGGTTGTTCATCAAAAATGGGCCGGCATCTAAACTTACATTCTTGCTTTTCAAATAAAAATACCAAGAGAATGAAGAACATTTGATAATAGGAGTAAATAAGAAAGTTGCTTAAAATGACATGCTCTATCTGAATCACGAAAGAATTTTTTTTTGGGTTCAGTGTCCCTTTAAGGTTATTCAGAGGGCTCTGTGTTATCCTCTGCATGCTGTTTATATTAGGTTATTCACTTGGAAAGTGGTTTCTTGTTGGCTATTTCTTCTCCTCGCAGAGTTGTTAGTTTTAATGTGTTATCCCCCGTATCTAGTGATCCACCAAGATAAGGCTGTGTTGAGGACAAAAATAGACTTTCTACCAAAGGTAGTCAACACTTACAACATTAACCAAGAGTTTGTGGTTCCTTCTCTTTGTCCCAATCCGTCATCCTCTAAGGAGAGGTTGCTACATAACCTGAATATATAACCTGAATGTGGTTCGGGGGCGTTGAAGTTCTACCATCAATCTACTATGGAGTTCTGTCAGTCTTTTTCCTTATTTGTCCTGTTTACTTGTAAGTGCAAGGGGCAGAAGGCATCAGCTGTTACTCTTTCCTTTTGGTTGCAAAGTCTGATTTGCATGGCTTACGAGGAGGCGGGTCTAGAGCCCCCTTCAAGAATCACAGCACATTCCACTCATGCGGTATCTACTTTTTGGGCCTTCAAGAATGAAGCCTCAGTTGAACAGATTTACAAGGCTGCAACATAGCCTTCATTGTAGACTTTCACAAAGTTCTATAAATTTTGATGTTTTTGCCTCCGCAGAGGCTTCCTTTGAGAGAAGGGTTCTACAAGGTGGTGCCTAGTATTAGGACTGTCTTTACTACTTTTCCCTCCCATACATTCTTGAACTTCTCAGCTGGGGTATTGGTTTCCCGTAGGTTATGAATGTTCTTGTGAACTCTCACTACCAATAGAAGGAAAATAAAATGTATGCTTACCTGATAAATTAATTTCATTCTTGGCAGTGAGAGTCCACGACCCCGCCCTGATGCAAAATGTGAAGTGGGTGGGGGCGGAGTTAACTGCCGAGCTGAGTGGAAGCTTTAGAGGAGAGCTCCATTACAAATATACTGTAACTACTTACTTAAAAAAACTAGTAAAAAGTACTGGCTCTTTACTTTTTGTGGCTAATATATATAAGCCTGCACCTTAGCAATTGTTTTTTGGCACATTGGCTACTTCAAAGACTGAGACATTGGTCCTACCTAACTTCTAGACACCAACTTGGAACCAGCCTCTGAAGGGCGCACCTGGACAGGCTCGAGTCTGCCATCAGATCTCTGGAGCCAACTGAGAGACCGGCTAGGAGGTATCCCTTGTGCCCACTATAGCCATTAGCTGCAACCCACCGGAAGGGTCTGGAGACATCGGCACCAAGCGGAGTGGCGCAAACGGTCGCCATCTTGACTCCATCCCCTGCATTGAAAGCCCGATTGTCCATAAAGCCCCGGGCGAAGAACCTGACCTGCATCTAGGGCCAAAGAAGGTCTGACCTGCTTCTCCGTGACTCACCTGAGGTCGGATCCTACCTGGTGAGGCCAGAGGGCATAGTGGCGACCCTGCAGACACACCAATTAAGGAACTACGCTAAATCTCTGGTTGCCGGGTGAGAAACACTACAAGTATTATTCACACACTGTTAGGGGGCCCCCCGAATTATTTAGTCTGTGTTTTTAGACTTCAGCCCTTGGGCCCTTACAACCTTCAACACCTTACTAGGGGCACCCCTATGTAAATTTTATTGAGTCTGTTTATCCCCTTGTGGCCTCAGTATAACTGTGTCAAGCAGCTACTTATGTCAGTTGCTTAACTAGAAGTGCCTGCTTTATTATAAAAGCACCTATGCGCATCAAGTCGCTTTATTTAACACCATCCTTTAACTAAAGAGGGCAATAAGGACTGTGTCTAGACAACTAGTGACAGGAAAGGTTAACCCCCCAGGTGCTGCCACTTACCCAAGGCACAGAATACAAGAAACCCCTGCCGCTAAGTGAAAGATAACACACACATTAAAAAGTCTGGATCTTTAAATAACACATAGGAGTTCATTTATTGCCAGCTATTGGAGACTCTCTACATGTAAATTTTGACCCTCCATCTCCATAACCTACAACAGCCTAACTTTCACCTCTTCTGAGAAGTCTGTAGGACTCTCCGAAAATTAGAATATTACATGCAATCAATAAAACAAGGATTGTACATACCTGTAGAACAATATCGGACCTCTGAAAAGTATAATCATGCATACTGTATGTACTCAGTACTTGGTTTGGGCCCCTTTTGCAGCAATTACTGCCTCAATGCGGCGTGACATGGAAGCTATCAGCCTGTGGCACTGCTGAGGTGTTATGGAAGGACCAGGATGCTTCAATAGCGGCCTTCAGCTCTTCTGCATTGTTCGGTCTCATGTCTCTCATCTTTCTCTTGGCAATGCCCCATAGATTCTCTATGGGGTTCAGGTCAGGCGAGTTTGCTGGCCAATCATGCACAGTAATCCCACAGTCATTGAACCAGGTTTTGGTGCTTTTGGCAGTGTGAACAGGTGCCAAGTCCTGCTGGAAAATGAAGTCAGCATCACCATAGAGCTCGTCTGCGGAAGGAAGCATGAAGTGCTCCAAAATCTCCTGGTAGACGGCTGCGTTGACCCTGGACTTAATGAAGCACAGTGGACCAACACCATCAGATGACATGGCTCCCCAAATCAACAGAGACTGTGGAAACTTCACACTGGACTTCAAGCATCTTGCAGTATTTGCCTCTCTATTCTTCCTCCATACTCTGGGTCCTTGGTTTCTAAATGAGATGCAAAATTTGCTCTCATCGGAAAAGAGGACTTTGGACCACTGAGCAAAAGACCAGGTCTGTTTTTCTTTAGCCCAGGTAAGACGCTTCTAACGTTGTTTGTTGTTCAGGAGTGGCTTGACAAGAGGAATACGACATTTGAAGCCCATGTCCAGGATCCGTCTGTGTGTGGTGGCTCTTGTGAAAGTCCCCAACACTTTTGAATGGCCTTTTCCTGACAATCTTCTCCAGGCTGCGGTCATCCCTGCTGCTTGTGCACCTTTTTCTTCCACACTTTTCCCTTCCACATAACTTTCTATTAATGTGCTTTGATACAGCACTTTGGGAACATCCAACTTCTTTTGAAATTACCTCTTCAGTCTTTCCCTCCTTATGGAGGGTGTCAATGATGGTTTTCTGCACAACTGTCAGGTCAGCAGTCTTTCCCATGATTGTGATTCCTACTGAACCAGACTGAGAGACCATTTAAAGGCTCAGGAACCCTTTGCAGATGTTTTGGCTTAATTAGCTGATAAGAGTGGGACACTTTGTGCCTAGAATATTGCACCTTTTCACAATATTCTAATTTTCTGAGATTGTGGATTTGGGGTTTTCATGAGCTGTAAGCCATAATCATCACAATTATGACAAATCACGGCTTGACCTATCTTGCTTTGCATGTAATGAGTCTATCTCATATATTAGTTTCACCTTTTAAGTTGCATTAGTGAAATAAATGAACTTTTGCACGATATTCTAATTTTTTGAGTTTCACCTGTATACCAGTGTTTTACTTTTGTCACTAACCAGTATTTTTTCGCAAATAGTATACTGTATATTGTATGCGTGGCCTCAGTTGTGTAACATTATCTAGCCTGCCATGGGTAGGGGTTTGCAGACTCTCCCTCCTTTCACCCTTTCTTGCCCCGCTAGTTTGAGCGGGTCATATCCCCAACCCTTTTTCCCCCCGAAAGGGAAGTACCACTAATCCCCAGTGGCACCTTTCTCAGCACCCGGTTCATATTTGCCCCTACATCTGCCGCACTGCTATTTGGCAAATTTGTATTTAACATTAGGTAGAGGTGCCGATAATATGCCACCCAGCCCCTCTCTAAAGGTTTATACTGTATGTAATATCTGTATATTTATGTGCTGTTAGACATAATTTTTTCCCGATAAAACTGTCAGGGTGCATACCTCCGGAGAATACCATAGTCTCTTGGGAGTCCTACAGAATGCCTCACTCTGCTAGGAAGTATTCTAAGACCCCTTCCAAACAAAAAAAATGATCTATTCTATTTCCCAGCCAATTACAGAGCCAAGCATGGAGACCAACAGAGATCTGAGTGATCTTGACTCGCAGGATAAGGAGTCCCAGTCCAGTGCACATTCCACCGTATCATCCTAACATTTCATCACAGAAATTACACTTAAACAAATGCTGGCTCTACAGACACGCTCTATAACCCAGGAAATTCAGCATAGCTCTGCTGAGCTAAAAAATAACTCTCGGAAATCGGAGAAAGGGTGGGTGCCCTGGCGCGTAAACAGGATGATATTGTTGTTGATCAAACAAGCCTACTTTCCTATTCGGAATGCCTAGCCAACCAAATATCACAACTTGAGTCCAAACTGGCGGATGTGGACGATCGGGCCAGACACAACAACGTGCGTTTTAGGGGCATCCCAGAAAGTGTCACTCCACCTGAACTGCACAACTACCTTCATGCACTACTCAAGGAACTGGTGGGCTCTCCTGAGGGTCTAACTAGTACCATGGAGAGAGCACACAGGTCACTCTGTTCAAAAGCAGTGGCACCAGACAAGCCAATAGACGTGATTGTATGCTTCCGCAGCTTCCTATACAAAGATAAGCTGATACAAGCTGCTTTCAAAAAACCAACTTTAACTGAAATGTTTAAAGACGACCAACTTTTGCCTGATCTTTCAGCTCACACCCGACAAACAATGCCGACAATTTCAGCCTGTTACCTCCGCAAAGCCAACATAAAGTACAGGTGAGGCTACTCTACTAGACTAATTATTACCAAAGAAAACCAAACCTTTATGGCTTCCTCACCTACTCAGGGGCTCTCTCGCCTCTCATCCTGGGGGCTCGCCGCTGAACCCCCACCATCGCAAATGCCTAATAATCCAAGATTGCACTCCTCTGCGCCAAAATGGATAGCTAAGGATCAGAGATTAAAACGTCCTAGGCCATTCCAGTCCAAGGAACCATCAGAACACCAGGAGGCTCTACCTGATCTATTGACCATGGGTCTACTTCATGGGTGCACTTTTCTCTCTGGACGTCGTGGCATTGGAGGTATGCAAGTAATGTTTCTATTAATGTTAAGTTATTGTATTAGGTTTAATGTTTATAACCTTGTTACAGTTTAATATGGAGCAGGGATGGTATTGTTGAATCCCCCCCCCCTCTGCTTCTGTTAGCACTTTGTTCTCCCCCCCCACACACACACACACTAGGGTTCTGTTGTGGTGAACTATTTCCACCACACTTTTAGACGCTATATTCCCCTCCCTTTTACCCTGTGTTTCCTCCCTATTGCCCCTTGTTTATCTGGACGGGAGCCCCCTACACTGCCTAGACGACACTTTGTCTTGTAGCTATGTCTACAATGAGAGTTCTAACACATAATGTTAGGGGCCTTATTTCCCTCGCACAAACGTAGTTTGTTACTACGATCCCTTAAACATCACAACCCTGACGTTTTTCTCCAGGAAACTGATTGGTCACTGAATGAACCCTTTAGGTTTACTTCCAAAGAGTACACTAACATTGAATTTGCGCTATTCTCTAAAAAGGCCAGAGGGACTGCCATTTTGTTTCACAAGAGACTAGCTTACGAGTTAATCTAGATCATGAAAGATCCCCAAGCAAGATACCTAATCATTATATGCAGACTGAATCATGTGGTCTACACACTAGCCTCAATATATCTCCCAAACACTCATCAACCTATCTGCTTGAAGAAGATCTTGCATATAATAGACCAATCTAAACAGGGTAGAGTTGTCTTGGCAGGGGACCTCAACATGGTTTGGGATCACAAAACAGATAGGAAAACCTCTGTAAAGGATAAATCTCACTGACCAGCTGAACACCTAGCCTTCAAATTCCGCAATATAATGTCATGTTATGTATACTATGATGTCTGGAGATCACTCCACCCCAAAGATAAAGACTACACACACTATTCACACTCGCACAAAGTATACTCCAGACTCAACTACATTTTCTGCACTGTAGATACACTAGCTTTAGTCAAACTTACCAAATATTTCACTTTGCCCTTGGTCTGACCATGACGATGTTCATGCTGATATCCTCTCAGAAAACAACGTGCCCACTAGACCTCCTTGGTGTATGTCTCACCACCTCCTGTCAGATGTACCCTTTAGAGAAGAACTTTGCAGACACACTACCCACTTAATACATTCCAATGACAAATCACTAGTACGAGACGATACTTTATGGGGGGCTGCAAAAGCTACCATTAGGGGACTCCTGTTCAGAAAACAAGCACATCTCAGGAAACAGGCAGGTCTCTAACTCTCACTAGCTCACATAAAACTCAGAGAATTAGAAACATTGAACCAAGGCGCCCCCTCCATTCCCCTAACGCTTCAGATTACTGATATTAAAAATCATATATCCCAAATGGAACTCCGCAGAACACAAATTAACCTAAGAAAGATAAAACAATTATTCTATTATAAAAGCAACAAAGCTGACACCCTTCTAGCCAACAAAATCAGAAATATAGTAGGCTCAACTCGTATCCATCACATTCGCCAATCGGACTTAATCTTCAGACTCCCATCTCACATAGGCAAGGAATTTGCACATTTTTACTCGAATCTTTACAATCCCAGAGAGCTCTGACAAACCCCAAGCAACCCACCCAGAACATATCCGTACTTTCCTGGAATCACACTCCCTTCACTCTCCCTTTAACAGTGCGATTCATTGAACTCCCCGTTTACCCTTAAACAAATTCAACATGTTAATAAAAATTTAAAGTCATTTAAATCCCCAGCACACTTTTATAAGACCTATATGCGCAAATTATCCCCCCTTTTACTCAGGCTCTACAATTTAGCAAGAGAGGAAGGCTGTTACAAAAAGGAATTTTTAGAGGCCACCATTATCTCCATCCCCAAACCTAATAAAGACCAGTCACTATGTTCAAGTTATAGGCCGATATCCCTCATTAATGTGGATATAAAAATCTACTCTAAACTACTCGCCAATCGTATTTCCTGCCTCCTTCCCCACCTTATTGACCCGGATCAGGTAGGGCCCAGACAACACTAGACGTTTGCTCAACATACTAAGCCTATCCTCTAAATACAATAAGCCTTTGTCGGTCATCTCCCTAGATGCCAAGAAGGCTTTTGACTGAATACGTTGGGACTACCTATGGGAAGTACTTGGGAACTTTACATTTCCAATTGAGATCATAACAGCAGTCAGAGCCCTTTATTCTAACCCTACCGCATCAGGGGACCCGGTTTTCATTCTTCCCCATTTCCAATCTCAAACTGTACTAGACAGGGCTGCCCCCTGTCGCCCTTGTTGTTCGCACTAGCAATTGAGCCCTGGCAGAGCAAATTAGAACTGACTGCCAGTTGAAGGGAGTCAAATTATTTGGAACTGTGCATAAGATAGCCTTGTTCGCGGACAATGTCTCAATTTTCTCCTCAGACCCTATACATGCCATACCTAGGCTCATGTCAATCCTAGATTCTTTCGGAGCCCATTCTTACTCTAAATGAAATATCTCAAAAACAGAGATATATACTCGGGGTATTTCGCCCAGTCACTTACAATATTTGCACTCTAGCTATAACTTCACCTGGACAGATAAACTTGTTACACATTTAGGGGTTAAACTCTCCGGCAGCTTTACTCAAGTAATAAAAGACCCTCTCCTGTCAGAACTTACAACCCTCAAAAATAAATGGAACCTGCCCTACATCTCCTGGCTAAAAAGTCCCCAAACCTCTCCTTTTACAATTTCAAAATGAATTGACAAAATTCATTTTTCAAAACAACCCCCCAGTGTGGCTCGCAAAGTCCCAAACACACAGGCAGGCTAGCGTCGCCTTCCGTGATTAGATAATCTGAAGGTGCTCTGCTCACTCACATAGCACAATGGGGTGTTCTCCATTCTCTGAGTAAATGGAGGTCAATAGAGCAAGCTTCCTTGCCTCATAATATTTATCTTCGTGATCTCATTTGGACCCCTCCACATTGCCGTAGAAGCCTAGAGATAGTCAACCCTATAGTCTTTGAATGCCTTTCTATGTGGGACAAACTCAGGCACTACCCTTTATTTGCACCACATCCCTATATAATGGAAAAGGACATTTTCTATAAACTAAGCAATTCAGACCTCTTTGACTTCATTTGGGCCAACTGGAAAGACAAATATGACACAGCATGGAAACCCAATGTCTCAACCACTGACTGACATAGTCTTTCCTGACGTAGACCGGGACTCTAGGTGGATACCCCACATTTCTGCCTTCCGCTTTCCACTACATAATCACAGTTACCCGCTCCCCTTTCTCCTCCGCCCTCCTCCCTTAATTATATATATACTCCAGATTAAGGGACTACCTAGTCCTTTTCTTGATTTACACCTATTTCTCTTGAATTCTCTTAATTTGTCATAACGTCCTTAAATGGATGAGTGTTTGCCTGGTTACTAGGCTCACATTGCCTTCACTATTGCTTTGAATGTCATTGACATATAATATCTTTGGTCTTTTTGTCGTTTTGTCTGACAACTTATGTACCTTGATTACTTACACCAGCTTTCTGTTATGTAAGTTGAAACTTCAATAAAAATTTGAAATTGAAATAAATATGAAGTGGCAGCAGTCGTTTGCACCTCTGTACCCCTTGTATCTCTTCACTTTACCTTATCCTCAGCTTGAACTACTGAGAGGGTAGGGGAAGTGTGAGGGATATTTATGACTTTGTTTGGGGTGTCTTTGCCTCCTCTTGGTAGCCAGGTCGAGTTATTCTAATAGGTTATGAATGTTCTCGTGGACTCTCACCGCCAAGAAGGAAATTAATTTATCAGGTAAGCATAAATTTTATTTTTGCTTCCTTCTCTTGGTATGCTTTTGTGAAGGAGCAAAAATGCACTACCGGAAGCTATCTGAACACATCCGTAAGCCAATTAAAAGAAGTATATATGTGCAGCCACCAATTAGCAGCTGGCTAACAGCACCTGATCCTACCTCAATATGCTTTTCAACAAAGGGTGCCAAGAGAACAAAGAAAATTAGATAATATAAGTAAATTAGAAAGTTGAGTCTAAATCATGAAAGAAAAATTGTGGGTTTCATGTCCCTTTAACATCTTTGGACACTTCACTTATAATGTATTAGCAGTGTTTGCTGTAATTAATATACATAATACAAAAATCTAAATTATAAGTTAATGTGTGTATTTTTGTTTAGAGTGTGGGTGAACTAATATATAATATAAGTTATAGACGGATTACTTAGCAGCCTTCGTTCTAAACACTTCTATTTCATAATTCCATTGTTCTGTTTTGTAGGTGCGCTGCTTATTTAAAATGTTTATTCATTATTCTTATATTTGTTGTTGCAGAAATAAACAATATTGACACCAATATCGAAGAACTTTCGCTGTGTTCAGAAGGCCGTTATGACGGCTTTGCAAATGATGCCGTAACTCCAACAACCAATGATAAAACCCACATGAGCTAAGGAAAAGAAACGCCAACGGCACGCGATACAACAATACAACAGGTTTTATAGTGACACATGGACCCTCTTCCTTGGTCAGAAGTTTCTCGAACAGGGACGTTTTACAAGACTTCTCAATGCCAGGACAGTTTGTTTATTTTTGCTATTATGGTCATTTTGTTGAATAATCAGGACTATGAAATTGTATATATGTAGAAAGTATTTGAATCCTTTTTGTTGTTTTTTTTTCCTTTTTTGCATATTTTTTGTGAGTAGGACACAAGTAAAAACTTGTGTATAAACTTTGACTGAGCCGAGAGTATGTTGCAAACTCAGCCTGCGGAAGGCTTCATTCCTGCTTTCTTCTGCGGTTTCACCAACTGGTTTTACGAATGATTTCTGGTTTCAACATTTTTTTCCCAAGGATCATAAAGCTTTATTATATTTTGCACTTTTTAGATCCTTTAAAGTGGATCTATCAGATAAAAATGAACTCATCTCTTTGTGTAAAAACTAAAAAGAAAACCAATGTATTGTTCCTACTATTGGTGCAAGAATTCTCTTCCATAAATGATTCAGAATGCACATATTTGCTCCACACTGCAGAGACCGCCATAAAAATGTATTACATGTGCTTCCTATAAAGTGTTCTGTAGGGGAACTTGTGGACACATTCTGCACCCTTGAACGCTATCAACAACAATATTGGAGTGGCATAAGGCAGCTCAACAGATGCATCTTATACCTCTTTTTGGACACACTTGGTAGTTCCCTCCTAGGGACAATATCTTATATTATTTACATAATCTTTATCTAGAGGCAAACATAATTTAGACAGCCATTTCATATCTCATCAAAAATATATATATATTTATGTTAGCGTCCTACAACGTTGATCTAGCGATGTGTTACACACTGACTGACAGCCAATGGTTACTCTATTAGTGTAGTTAGTACAACTTTTAAATGCTGCTAGCTGTCCATTTGGCAGACGAGTTGTCAGTTAGCTGAAATAGAATTCATTCTTGTTGAGTTCCGTCTCACTGACTAGTAACAATAGCCTACTCTGGCACTAATGTCTTTTAAGTGGTATTGTACTCTGATCACTAAAATCAACACCTATTGGTGTTAAATCGTTTTACTGTGTGATTTACTTTAAAGTTTAGGAAGTTTTGATTCATGCTCAGAATATTGTTTTTGCCATATAATTTGCTCAGAACAAATGACATCCTTATTTGCAGGATCTATTAATTTGTCGCATGATTACATCCCAGGAGGATCAAGTCTGGCTGCTGATAGGTTCATGTTTTATAGTCATTTATAATGGGTGTTTGCACAATGCTTTCTGAAGGGAATATGTATGTTATGTATGAATAATTGGGAGTACAGCTTTTCAAAACGAACACAAATGATACATCACAAGTAAAACCTACACAAAATCAATATCACGTGGTGCTTTTTTTAAATTTTTCTTTCTACAATCAATTTACCAACACTAGCAATTTCAATGTGTCCTGTTACCAACCAAAAATAAGCCAACCTAAAATTGTTTACTGTTAGCTATAAAAGGATTATTCTAATTGAAATTAAAACTGGGCTATTTCACCACAGCATGATATTGTAAACTAGTGTTCCGTTTATTTACATCAGTAAACTGCATCTATTTTTGTTTTTTCTTCTCCGTGATTGGTTTGTTTTCCACTCCCATCGAGCCAATCTCTGCAAGGGTAATGGAGCTGATTTCAGCGTAGAGGTTAAAGAGACAATAAACACTAAATACATTTAGGAGCGTATTATTGATGTTATTCCACACCTTCTTCTAGTCATGGGTGCTGTGTTGCATTAAATTGCTTATGTGTATGCACATGTTCAGCAACTCACCTTCAGATACCTGCAGCGAAACATCAGTTTCAAAATGGTGGCACCCATAATTAGAGAGAGGTACATTAATTGTAATTAGTGTTTAGTGTCTCTTTAAAGGGACACTGAACCCAGTTTTTTTCTTTCATGATTAGAGAGCATGCAGTTTTAAGCAACTTTCTTTATCAAATTTTCTTAATTCTCTTGGTATCTTTATTTGAAAAGCAAGAATGTAAGTTTAGATGCCGGACCATTTTTGGTGAAGAACCTGGGTTCTTGCTGATTGGTGGATAAATTCACCCACCAATAAACAAGTGCTGCCCAGTGTCCTGAACCAATAATTGGCTGGCTCCTTAGCTTAGATGCCTTCTTCTTCTTAGATACCAAGAGAACAAAGAAAAATTGGTAATAGGGGTAAATTAGAAAGTTGCTTAAAATTGCTGCTCTGTCTAAATCATGAAAGAAAAAATTTGGGTTCATTGTCCCTTTAACTAGATGCAGTATTTTTTAACTGATGCCTTTAGAGGATAAATTGGTTATAAATGTTATGCTGGAACCAAATAGCTCTGTATTTTTTTTTTTTTTACTACAATGATCCTTGAGTTACTTTTAAAGGCACACTGGGCTGTTTTACCAGCTGCATTAAATGTATTGTGAATCTCATCTTTAGGTTTATACTTTCAATCGAAATAGCTGGTTTTATTTATTGAAACAACCACCCATAATAAATGATTATACTGTATTGACCATTTGTTTATGTAAAGAGAGAGATCAGACAAGCTAGTCATGTTTTTTTTAATGAGTATGTTCTGTAGGCAAATGAGTGGTGGTTTTAGTGAGTAAATCCAGATCTTAGTGTGTTGCACTTTCACAAGAAGAAATTTGGCTCTGAAAGAGCGAATGCCTCGAGAGCTGCCGAATGCACATTTCTAGTGAGCAAAATCAGCTATTTTAAATGCAAAAATAGACCTGGCAGAGCAGTTCCTATAAATTTAATACTATGCAGCTGGTATTACGAGTCGATTGAAACAAATTAAGAGAAAATACATTTTGCCATTTTTCTTTGTCTTTTGACATCATGTAGACAAAGTCCCTATAATATATCAGTTCTAGAACTGATGACTATTTCTGAGCATTTACATTGTAGTAATATAAATTAATTGGTGAAAGATAATGAAAAAAAATGTTTTTTTTTTGTTTGTTTTTTTACAGATCAAAGCTTTTGGTACCCCAATTAGGGATAGATTACGAGTGAAGCGTTATTTACCGCTCCCGCTTGCGCGCTAACTCCACTGTAAGTAAGCTTTATGCACATGTCGGGTAGCGGGCATATTACAAGATAATAATAAAAAGTTTTCACACGAATGCTAACTTGATCTGCGCAAATAGCCGTCAACTTATTCCCCCAAAGACTTCAATGGAGGGCGAAAATCTACAAAAAAACATCCTTTTCTCGCTCACAAACCCGATCGCATTTTCTTAAGTGCGCTAATATATTCATATTTCACATTCCAATGTTCCTTCAAATTGCAGAATATGTTCTATTTATTCTTAAAAACATATTTCTATATTTGATGGTATTTTGGTAAAATTTGTATCTATACCTATATCTGTGTATATATATATATATATATATATATATATATATATATATATATATATATATATATATATATGTATAATATATAGGAATATCTTTTAAAAAATACTTAGAACATGTGTGAAGAACATTGGAATGTGAAATATTTACAGTTCATACACCGTTAAATTCAATTGCGCTCAAGCAAAGGTGTTTACTTTCAACACATAATATGCATGCTACTTCTGACACGTATAGAGCCACGATAAACCCCTCGTAATCTAGTTCTTAATAAGGTCATGCTGAGCTGTTATATGTCTACAAGATCAAATGAAACATTATCATCATGCACTAACTCATAAGCTGAGTGTCTAATGGCTTAGTGTCTGCTACAGGTTTAGTTACTGTAGAAACTAAATTGAAATAGTAAATTTGGTTCCTTCATTTTTCTCTCTGACATTAAATTATCAATGGTAGACAAAATGATATAATATGAAACTCAAGTTTCACCAATACATCACCACTAAATATAACAGTTTTTTTTTTAAGATGTTCCGCTATGGTGTAACATATCTCACCCAAGACTACTAAATGCAAAAGTACAGTACTAATCTTGTGAACCAAAGTAATACTTGCCCAGTATAATGGACGGATGCCACTCTAAGAAAATAGCAAATTTCCAAAGCAGGCAAAGAAAAAAAAGTTATGTTGAAATGTATGACCACTGGTTCGTATGACACCTAAACAAGCTAGCACTAGGACTTCTGGCAATGGTAGATATTTTAATGTGATTTTTTTTAATATGTCTTGCTTCAAAGTCAGAAGGAAGGAAGGAACAGCAATAGTTTGTGAATATGAAATTGGGTTCCTGATTGAGACAAAAAGAAATTTAAAAAAATTAGGAGGCAGCTCCCCTGCGTGTGCAATAATAATTTTGACCTTCTTATGAAAATAAATCTATTGTGTTTTATTTTTTAAATATAATAAAATTGTTGTTAATGACAATGTTCATTTGTTTTAAGTAGGTGCTCACTGCTAATAGAAGGAATGTCCTATAGCTACGTACTGTAGCATTGGTTATTTTGTTTAAACCAAATGTGTGTATTGTATGTAAATATTCAAACAAATTCCAGGACTGCAGTTGTGTAATCTGTTCCAGACCATATATGGCCATTTATCTATAGCTGTACCGACAGTATTTATTTGGTGTCTTCTTTAGTCAGGCTGTGAGTGAGACAATGTATTTGTAACTGTATTTTATTTCGAAATAAATGAGTTTCATATGGTTTCCTACAATGTATGTTTTATTTTTTATGGTTTGTTATTGGCTTCTCAGTGCACCTATTTTAATAATGACTAAAGGGCTTTACCATTAATAGAAAAGTTAACGCATCTGGTCGCCAACACACAGAACTACTCATATATGAACATGCAGTGAGTATCCTAAAGGTAATTACAATAACTGTATTATTTATACAGCAATTTTCCCCTCAAAGAGATTAATCTCTTTGTATAGCACAGCAAGCATTTGGTGACAGTTGATAAAATAACTGATGTTACCGTTACACAATTTAAAGGGATACTGAATCCAAATAATTATTTCACGGTTCATATATATCATGCAATTTTTAGCAACTTTCTAATTTACACCTATTATCAATTTTTGTTTCAGCACACTGGATAGGGCTTGCTGAATGGTGGCTGCATTTACCCACCAATCAGCAAGCGCTACCCAGAGAACAAAGAAAAAATAATAATAGGAGTAAATTAGAAAGTTGCTTAAAATTGCATGCTCTATCTGAATCATGAAAAAGGGGTTCTGTATTTCTTTAATAGTACTGATTTATGTAATTTAATAGTGCCCATGAACTTTTCAGAGAGCTTTAAGATTCTATCCACCACTGTGATATGGGTGATTTTAGACTCTTGCTTGTTCCATATCTTATACCAGATCGTATGAGTCATAGAATAATAGAGAAGGTATGCAACTTCATGGAACTATCATTTCATTGATCTTTCCACATAAGTCTTTCTATCCCACATAGAACCAACATAAATGTTATCAATGTTATTAGTTTCCACCTCCACCAGTTGAAGTTTAATTTCCTGGTCAGGTGGCATTGTGAGCTGCTAATGTTTTAGATAATGATTTTGTTACAACAAGTTTGGTTTTTAGTTGGCTTAGTGACGCAACAGACACAATTTGATCTTAGAATGGAACCTGAGAAGTATGTGAAGAGTGTGGTTGAATCACAGTCAATTGAGGCACCCACAATGTTAATTACTTTACATTTCTATTCTGGAGATCAGAGTGACCTATTATACCATTATGCACTGGCAAACTTTCTCTTCCACAAATACATTCTCATTAAGTGATACATTATGACAGTCAATTACATCGACCTTGAGAAGACATGATTGGGTGCTGTGTCTGAGATGTTTGCATTTCTCTCTTGAGTAGAGCACAATTTGCTGTAAAACATATCCTACAAGAGATTGCCACCATCCATATACTAGGCAAGCATGTTTCAGGCAACTGGAGACATCTACTTGGAAATTGCGGAACTAGAATTGTTCCACTGGACAGTATATACTGGAAGCACTCTGATGCCCAAACTCAGAAGGCGTAGCTTCACAAGAATGAGTTAAAATATAACTTTTATTGTTTTGTTAAAAACTGGGTTAAACAAAAACCCTCAAATAGTTTAAAATCAACAATGTAGGATAGAACCTGAGTAGTAATTAATGTGATACTGTTATATCAGTACTCAATGAAGTCTAATTCTTAGTATCACCTTAGAGTATGTGGTATGTTCTAATACCTAGTGATTGTAAGGTTCACTATGGTTGTGGGGATATAGTATCTAGCTTGACATTATGTGTTACATTGGTTTGTGTGTCAATAGTGATCCAAAGTAATTTCAAGATACTTTGAATAATACTGTGTTTCTAGTGGTGTAGGACCATGCACTGTATTAGATGAATAGTTTATCTATTGTGATAGTATTATTAATCCTTAAATAGGAAAAACTAATATTCCCACCCCTTATATAACAATAGATAATGTCTCAAATAATTAATATAGTACAAAGTGGTACTATATTGCTTAAATTATTTGGGTTAGTATTTTACTTTTGGCAGTGAAATAATGCTGTCCAACATTGTTGATCTTAAACTATTTGAGTGTTTTTGTTTAACCCAGTTTTTAATAAAACAATAAAAGTTATATTTTAATTCATCCTTGTGAAGCTACGCCTTCTGAGTCTGGGCATCAGAGTGCTACAAGTGCATACTGTCCAGTGGAACAATCCTAGTTCCGCAATTTCCAAGTCCATATCTATCTATGCACAAGCACCAATCCATCTATTCGAATAGAGAATATAAAAGGTGAGGAACTAGAACAGATTCAGTCCTCACCATACCTAAACCTAAACAAAGTGGGGTTTGCCTAGAATAGTGCCATTGTTAAATCCATTTTCTAGTAGTAACTGGAGACATCTAGTCAGTGATTTTCATCTATTATAAAAAGATCAAAGACTCAAACTTTAGAGTTGCCATGGTTCTAGCATGGAACTTTAATGTGACTTGCATTTTTCCTCTGTTGGTTATGTTGTCACTACTCATCTTCAAGTTTTACAAGCTCAATTTTAAAAAATATGTAATTATTATGGCCTTGCCTCATAAGGCTTGGTTCACCAACCTTTTCACTATGTTATTTCGACACTGATTAGCTTTTGCCTGTATCTGAACATCCTGAAATTGTCCATATCACAATGAGATATATCATCTCCACCTCTTATCACACAATCTTGGCTATTTCCCCAGTGTTGTCCGGACCATAATTTCTTGAGGAACAGCCTTCCATTCACAACATGATAGACTTTCTGCAGGAATTGTGTAATATAACTATGGCAAAGGGATAGCAAATACAGTAATTATAATCCCCATAGACTTACTTAATATCTTCTTTCTAATGATACCCTATTTTGCAATCCACTGTTTTAAAGTAAAATCTATCAAGAAAATGCATATTTCTATTTTAGGCAGAACACCCAATGTCTCCCATGTCTATTTGTTTACTATATATATCATCAGGCATTATGGCCAATCAGAAGCCATACTCCAGCAGTGTGCACTCCTGTGTTCCTGCGTTAAACTTCTTCTTAGTGCTCAGCAGGGCACTATAGCCTCTCTGTGGCACATGTAGAACAGCATTGGGGGTTATTTGAAGTGTGCCTACACAGCACTAACAGTGCGCTATACTAACTATACTAAATAATAAACCTCTCCTTATAACTATGAAGCTATGTTGCTTAAATTATAATCAATGTTTAAATAATGTGTTACAGAGATATGCTAAAACGCCGGGGGCCAACCGCCAGAGGGCCTGCAAGAGCTCACCAGCCTAGCCGAGCTGCTGGAACTCAGCACTGGACAGGATTTGAGCTTCGATCAGCCGCTTCTTAAAAGGGGTGCTAGTCTTGCAGTGGTTCAAGTTGCCCTTCTAGTATGTTGTTCGCAATTTGATGAGGCACCTAGGGATACCACTTGTTTGGGGGTGCTACCTTCTGGGAGGAATGGGGGACACTTCAATTCTGACAAAATATGCATTGTCATGTACAATGTAGATTATTTAAAGTATTGTAGCTATCTTAAAAGGTATATAATAGTTGCTTGTTATTGAATATCAATGCAAGGCCTGACTACATTATATCTACAATGTTTGAAATAAAATGTATAGTCATGTATAATGCATATTAGTTTAAGTTTTGGATATATAAATTAAAATGTAGATATTCTTGCTTGATGAATTTACTATTTTAATTATATTTGTTATAAAAGACAGTTGCATTATAATTATAGTATTACATAACTGCATGCCTGTTATGTAAAAATGCGATTGTAATACTAATGCCTTTTGTAACATGAATATACATTTTAAAATATATATTTATTTACAATAAAAAACACAAGAAGAAATAAATACATATTAATTTATATAAAATAGATACAAGAATTTGCATCATACATAAGAGTGCATTTAATTTTTTTTGTACATAAATGCACTATTAACCCCCTAAGCTGCCCTAACCTAATCACCTAATCAACACCCATACAGGTATGGGTGTTGGTTAGGAGATTAAGGCCTAATAAATTGTAACCATCAATAATCACCTAATCAACCCCCAATGCAAACTAGAACTACACTAACACCTAACCCCCCCTATAAACTAAACTCCCTAAGTTACATTAAAAAAATTGTTGCAATTAAAAAAATAAATCTATCGATAAAAGCAAAAAGAAGGAGCCACATAGGGCACACAGCCACACTGATGGAGAGGAAATCGGTTATAATATTACTCACATGTGTGGAAGCACAGACATGTGCTGTATAGGCAAGCCGGATCCTTAGAGTCATCCGGCAGACTCAACTCCAGAACTGGAACACAGCCAAGGTGCAGCGGTGACAGGCAAATCCCAGGCGAAGGTGTGTCAGATAGAAACCCCACGTGACCGGCTGCAGGAATGGTGCCTAATCCTTGAGAACCAAGGGTTTGCTATATGCAGGAGGTATTAAAGGTCTCCGCAGACAGAAGGATAAAATGTAGTAGAGTAAAATCAAAAGCGATTTATTGTAAAAACAGCATAAGCAACGCGTTTCTCGTTTTAACACACCATTTCATCAGACTATCATGCTTGTAGAGTGCTTTCATTATTTTATCCACTATTTTCTCCTGCCTTTGATTGTTCAGTGGCCTGTCAGTATTTTGGTGCCTATATATATATATATATATATATATATATATATATATATATATGTGTGTGTGTGTGTGTGTGTAATATCGCAACACTGTGCAGCATTCAAAATAAAAATATAAGTTACATAAAATAATAAACTACAGTATCCAAAATAAAAAACCCACCATTATACCATCTAATCTACATGCCCTACAGGGCCTTTTGTGTGATATCAGCTCTTTTACATAAAAAAATACTTACAAACCCCCCTCTATAATACAAGTGACTTCCCACCCCCCAAAAATAGCAAAATCTACCTAAAAATAAACTATACTAGAAAAGAAAAGTAAAAATAAAAAAGCCTATTCTTAAAAATAATTAAGAAAAAGACCCAAAAAAAACCCTAACCTCAAAAGTTGTATTCCCAATTGGGAAATTTGATCTGACGTTGTGCCCTCTTTGTCACGGTTTCTGGCACAGAGGGCCCATCTTCGGCCTCTTCCACCGCCTCTGCAATCCCTCTTCATCCTGGTTCCTGGCTTCGGGGGCCCCATCTTTACAGCGGTGGAGGCGGACTTCGTCCAACCTCTGCCTCCACTACTCATCTTCTTTTCTTCGGCTCTCTTCCATGAGCCCTCGTTTTCACAAGGTCGCCTCCGAACACTGAAATTCAGAAATGTACCACTTAATCCCAATTGGCTGATTTGAATCAGCTAATAGCAAGAACGTTTTTAAGTTTAAAATCTAATCATCCAATAGAAAAGGATAATTTAAATTTTACATTTAAAAATATTCTTGCTATTGGCTGATTAATATCGCATGAAGACAAGGGCTCATGGAAGAGAGCAGAAGAAAAGAAGATGCAGTGAAAGAGGCCGCCAAAGTCCGGCCCTGCGAAGATGTGCCCTCAGTCGCAGGAACCGGTAAGAAGATGGGCCCCAATGTGGAAGAAGCTTGTAGAGGCGGTGGCAGAGGCCAACGAAGTCTGCCACCATGAAAATGGGCCCTGGGCGAGGTTATTCTTTTTTTTTTTTTTTCTTTTAAGAATAGGCGTTTTTTATTTTTACCTTTCTTTTTTAGGATATTTTTTTTTAGGTAGATTTTGTTATTTGTGGGGGAGGGGGTTACTTGTACTGTAACGGGTGGTGTTGTAATAGTTTTTCATGTAAAAGCTAAAATAACTTTAGGGCTATGCCCTACAAAAGTCCCTTTTCATCTAAAGGGAAGGAGAGTCCACGGCTTCATTCATTACTTGTGGAAAGTAAGAACCTGGCCACCAGGAGGAGGCAAAGGCAGCCCAGCCAAAGGCTTAAATACCTCCCTTGGGTTCATCCTTTTCCCCTTCCTCTTTCACTTATTTTAAGAAACAGTTCCTCATTCCGGACTCTCAGCTTGAGCTATGGGGGACTGTCCCTAAGGTGGATAGTGCTATCTCCACGCTCGCGAATCGTACAACGATTCCTCTCGAGTAAAGTTAGTCGTCTAAGGAGCCCATGGATAAAAAGTTAGAAAACATGTTGAGAAAAATGTTTCAGCACACAGGGTTTGTTTTTCAGCCTGCGCCGGTGGTTGCTGTGGTAGCCGGAGCTGCTACATATTGGTGCGAATCCCTGTCTGAGATGGTCGAGAGGGAGATTCCCCTTGACGAGATACAGGATAGAATTAAGGCCTTGAGGGTAGCTAATTCTTTTATTTGTGACACCAATATGCAGGTTATTCGCCTGAACCCAAAAATATCAGGTTTTTCCGTCCTAGCCCATACGGCTCTGTTGCTGAAGTCGTGGTCTGCGGACATGACCTCTAAATCTAGGCTTCTCTCCCTTTCTTTTCAGGGAAAGATCCTGTTTGGTCCAGGACTGGACTCGATCATATCCACTGTCATGGGAGGCAAGGATGCCTTCCTGCCACATAAGAAGACTAAACCTAAGGGATCTACTTTACATCCCTTTCGTTTGGACAAGGCCAATCGCCAACAACCTGCGTCGAAAGTGGAGCAGTTCAAAGGAACTTGGAAGCCAGCTCAGTCTTGGAATAAGTCCAAGCAGAACAAGAAGCCCGCCAAGACAAAATCTGCATGAAGGGACGGCCCTCGACCGGTCAACGGACCGAGTAGGGGGCAGATTATCTCTCTTCTAAGAAGTCTGGTTGCAGGATGTTCAGGACCCTTGGGTTCTGGAGGTCATCGCCCAGGGTTACAGGATAGGGTTCAGATCTCATCCGCCCAGGGGCAGATTCCTCTTGTCAAGCCTGTCTTCAAGACCAGAGAAAAGGGACGCCTTTCTAGAATGTGTGAGGGTTCTCTCTTCTATCAGAGTAATTATACCAGTAGCAGAGAGAGGTCTAGGGTACTATTCAAACATTTTCGTGGTCCCAAAGAAGGAGGGCACGTTCCGCCGGATTCTGGACCTAAAATGTTTAAATAAATTTCTGGCCGTTCCATCGTTCAAAATGGAGACGATCAGATCTATTCTGCCCCTAGTTCAAGATGGACAGTTCATGACACCAATAGACTTGAAGGATCCCTACCTTCATGTGCCAGTCCACAGGGATCACTTTAGGTTCCTGAGAGTTGCATTTCTGGACCAACACTTCCAGTTTGTGGCCCTTCAGTATGCCCCGCAAGTCTTCACAAAGGTTCTGGGGGCACTGCCTGCAGTAACAAGATCCAGGGGCATTGCTGTGGCGCCCTATCTGGACAACATCCTAGTCCAGGCGCCGTTGTTCAGTCTTGCAGAGGAACACTCGAGGGCTCTTCTTTTTCTCCTCCAATCTAACGGGTGGAAGATAAACTCAGGAAAGAGTTCCCTGGTTCCCAGCAACAGGGTGGAATTCCTGGACACGATAATAGACTCTATATCCATGAAGATATTTCTCACAGATCAGAGACACAGGAAGATTGCGTCCACCTGATCTTGACAAAGGCATCCCGCCGAAACGTGTAGATCACCTGACCAGGACCGCATTGGATTTGTTTGTGTGCACACATCACCGGCATTTGAAAAAGACCGGTAAAGAACATTGTAAATTGAAACACCGCTATTCTAGCCGCACAGCATATGCACTTAAAAACTTATAAAAAACTTACACAAAGGATATACAAGCAGAACGGAACCTTAGGAACGAAATCCCAGAGAGGTTAGCCATTGTGGAGCTTGTCACCTATAAGGACCATACAGTACTGCAGAACCGCAAGTATTCCTGAGTAACATCGCTTACCACCAGCTATAATAATTACTTCACAGTATATGCACTTAGAAGACCTATACGAAGGACATACAAGCAGGACGGAACTTAGCAACATAAGTCCAGAGAGGTTAGAGGAGCTTGTTGCCTATGAGGATCATACAGTGCTTCAGAACCGCAAGTAAAAATATATGGGAAAGTAATTCTGCCAGTGAATAACCCACCTTCCAATTGATACAAAACTGTAATAAATACCAGTATTCTTTATCAAGTGTAATATTGCTACTTCCACCTAAAAGTATCGGATATAAAAACTAAAAGACTTGCTACCATATCAGGTGGATCAGCTTATTTATTGTATTGATCTACATCTAATATAAGGCTTATTAACATCAACTTTTTGTTCCTGTTCTACACAATATTTATTGTTCCTAACTACATTTGTCATATATATTTTTGTCATACACTCCTGACATACTAACCTGCATAGATTATTATTTGGACACCGGTGTCTATATTTTATATTGTTTTAAATAGTTGAGTCATATCAAATCTATTTTTTTTTATTTTTAATTCTTTTTATTGAAGAAACACAGGTACATATGATTAAGTGAACACCCTGATAAGTAGGGTTACAGCGATATTACAATTCATATTATAGAGTGATTACAAAGTATGATACATTTGAGATCCACTAGTTCGAACATCAAGGGTTATAGCAACATTGATTGAATATTATCTCATAATGCACCTGCACCTCTCAGTTTTTTAATATTAATACATTAACACAAAACAAAACTTACCAAACAACATAAAAATAATAAAATAAAGTAAAATAGAATAAAACATCCCTGTCCTCACAGCCTTTCCAACCAGTACTGCAATCTTTTATTTTATTTGACAGAATTAATCCGTCTCGGTGACATATTTGGTAATAGTGGGCAGACTAAGCTGAGTGTGTTTTAGTATGGTTAGTAATGATATTGGAGAGATTCAGAACTACTCTAGGCCCAGTGGTTAAGCAAATGATGCCGTAGTTGGAATACATATACTTTTCACTATGCAAGGTCAATATATGAAGTCAAATTTAACAGTGGTGAGTCAAGAACAAGCATATTGTCAATAGCAAGAATAGATACAGGGATTTCAAGCAAGACATAGATCCTACACTGACTGTTTATATGACGGCTGATTTAAACTATTACAGGGGCTATACAAGAATTCTGCTGGAACAGCTTCATCACAAAGCAACATCACCCCATACCACCGTATAATGTACAGTATTCCCACCACAGAGAGAGTAGTTAGTTTGATTTGACAGAGTATGAAAGGGAGTCTCACCTTAATGAAAGAACATGTAGGTGCTCATGTGGGTTATTTATGAGAATATATACAAGTTATGTGTGGCAATGTTACAATAAACTGTCAGAGCAAGTATTGCAGACCGAAAGCTGCAAGGACACTGCGAACATTAGGTAAAATTAGCACATATAATAGATCCTCTCTGTCAGGCCCAACGATATTGTAAACTAGGGCTGTATCAAGCGTCACTATGTTTAAAAAAACCTTTTGCAAGTTATGTAAAACGCACTTCCCAGGATTTAATAGACAGGATTATACTTTGTGAGGTACTATGCCAAGCAGACTAAGGCTGTGTTGCCCCACATTACTTTGCTTTATGGAAAGAAAAGAGGAGAAAAAAAATAAAATAAAGAAAGGCAAAATAAAACAACATAACAGGCCAACAGGGCCACAACTACAACGGGAGGCAAGAAACAGTAACAGCACACTGTAGTGAGTTGGTAGGTTGGCTCCCGATCAATTGCTACAACCTAAATTCTGTATTGTAAGAGATCTTGCAAAGTTTTCCGCAGTGTGCGTTATAGAAATAGCTCAGGCTGCGGTTATTGTTCAAAGTACAGAGTAGCCGATCCAATTAGTAAAGATATTTTCTCAGCAGCCGTAGGAAACGGCTAGATTGGCAACCACCCGGCGTTAGCCCACTTCTTCTGATTAACTCCACTACGATTTGGGTTTAGCTGATAATTCAGCCGTCATTTATGTGAGAAGGGAAAGGCTACATCATTCTCTTGCAGACCCCTATCACTCCGTCGGAGCTGTTCACATACAGCCCTCCTGTATTAGCCGATGCCGTCTCTGCTCCGGACCCACGATCCATGATCCAGTAACAGTCCAGCCTGATGTAAAGGGCAATATTTAAAGTGCCACTCTCCTGAGAGACAGATCTGTGGGCTTTGAGGAATATATGCACATGTGTTGCCCTCATATGAATCGTGTGCAGGCAGACCTGTCTGAGCTGAACTGATATCAGGCTGTGTTCCATCCTCTCCCCCCGCGCTGCTGGAGGGGGGGTGCTGCGAGGGCCATTCAGACTGAGAGGATACATTGACGACTGACCAGGTAGTCACTTGTAGCGGAGCTGCATCATGAAAATTCCTGGGGTCATGTTTCTCCATTGGTGGGGTAGGGATTATGTCCTCCTGAGTGAAAACCGCCGGGTCTAGGAAAAGAGCCGCTGAGTCAGTAATGATGGTGTTCGGTTGTAGATGGACCAGAGATAATTTGTGCGGGTCTAGTGTGGAGAGGCAGTTCCGCATGGTCCCAGGATTAGTCTGTGGAAGACAGGGTCTCGCAATAGCTTGGATAGTGCCCTTTAATGTTTCATAGCTAGTGACCAAGCGTTCAAATGCCGGCACCAGAATTTCAAATATCTGCGCGGCCATGTTTTTTTCTAGCTCCATTGCTCTGAGCGGAGACAGCATGTGCTACGCAAACTGTGTGTTTACTCAAAATGACTTTCCGGGGTAGAAGAGCTGGTATTCCTTCTGTCTGCTGACTGTTCCCGGACAACTTGCTTGTCAAGGGAGAGGCAGATGGCATGAATTGAAGGCTGCAATGTTGAAGTTAACATACATTTTCTTCAGAGCTGCTGAAGCTTGCAGCCATCTTGTAGAGCCGCCCACCGGAAGTCCATATCAAATCTATTTTATGCTAATTCCATTATGACATGTCTTTTAAATAATTTATGAATTTATAAATGAATAAATAATTTTTTAATTGTAAAAACACACTTTTTTCTTCAATTATTATTGAATGGAATTTTTCTTCTCTTAAATTATCACTGAATGGAATAATAACACTCACTACTATTGTCCTATAGCGCCACCTACTGGTTCTTTATATTGTCCTTCAGTCCTCCTCGAGACCCTCTGTGGCTCATGGTGTCCAGCATCGATGTCATACCATTCCCCAGGTTCCACCTCAGACCTCTTCAGCTGTGTATGTTGAGGCAGTTGAACGGCAATCACTAAGACCTATCCCAACAGATCTCTCTGGATGATCGGATGAGGGAATCCCTCTCTTGGTGGATCCGTCCGGAACAACTGTCGCAAGGGACATCCTTCCTGAGACCGTCCTGGGAGATTGTGACCACGGACGTGAGTCTGGCAGGATGGGGGACTGTTTGGGGTGCCAGGATGGCACAAGGAAGGTGGACTCGAGAGGAGTCTCTCCTCCCAATCAATATTCTGGAACTTTGAGTGATCCACAATGCTCTGAAAGCTTGACCTCTCCTGTGGTCATTCAGCTTCATCAGATTCCAGACAGACAACATTACCTCGGTGGCCTACATCAACTATCAGGGGGGGGACGAGAAGCTCTCTAGCAATGGCGGAGGTATCTCGGATATTGGTATGGGCAGAGTCCCACAACTGCTCGCTATCAGCAATCCACATTCTGGGAGTGGACAACTGGGAAGCGGATTTTCTCAGCAGAGAATCCTTCCATCCGGGGGGAATGGTCTCTCCACCCAAGGTGTTTGCAGAGATTTCATGGCATCCAGACTCAATTGCAAGCTACCCAAATACACGGTCCAGGGATCCCCAGGCAGAACTGGTCGATGCCTTGGGGGTTCAATCTAGTTTACATTTTTCCACCGTTGCCACTTCTACCTCGTGTAGTGGCCCGCATCAAACAGGAGCAATCTTCGGCAATACTGATTGCTCTAGAGTGGCCGCGGAGGTTTGTGGATCTGAGGGGATGTCATCTTCTCAACCATGGAGGTTACCCTGTCACAGGGATCTGCTGGTACAGGGTCCCTTCCAACATCAAAATCTAGATTCTCTGTGGCTGACTGCGTGGAGATTGAACGCTTAGTCTTAGCCAAGAGAGGATTCTCAGAGAGAGTGATTGATACGAGAGTGATTGATACTCTCGTTCAGGCCAGGAAGCCGGTCACTTGTCGCATCTATCATAAGGTGTGGAGGACTTACTTGTCCTGGTGTGAGAAACATGGATATCCTTGGCACAAGGTTAAGGTATCTGTCCTTTCTCCAGGATGGGTTGGAGAAGGGGCTTACTGCCAGTTCCTTAAAGGGACAGATTTTGATGTTATCTGTTTTATTGCACAAGAGGCTCGCGGAGCTTTCTGATATTCAGTCTTTTGTTCAGGCTCTGTCTAGAATCATATAGTTATATCCTTAACACACATAACAGTCTCTTAACAATGGACATAGTAATTCAATATATCAATAAAATAAAGATCAAATGAACATCATATAAATATAATACACTATATGGAAAAAGGCACTGAAAAAGCATATAAAAATGGCAATGAAAGAGTTAAGAAATTAAAGGGAGTGAACGAACATGGCTTTAAAAAGCAGGAAATCAACCACATCAGGTATCTTGAAAAAGGCTTCCCAGCCGAAACGCGTAGAACCTGATAAACTCATTTAAGGATTACAAAGCACTGGCCGTAAGGCTGAAGACGTATACTAATTATTCTGTTATGTATCAGTTTCCCTTGTGAGTGTGAACACTACTGCAAGTTTGTTTTCTCAACGTATATATCGAAACAAATCGGAAACTTTTATTCTAGCAAAATACTTAAATTACAGTTCAAGTTTGCTTTCATAAACGGATACATATTGATACTAAAATAGAGACTATACAAAAACAGACACTATACTTCCATCAATAGTATCCTTGTATCTCATCAAACGTTTCATGCACCTTTAATTTGGTTTACATAGCATATTGAAGAAATTTATATTGATATTTATATCGTCATTGGATGTTTTTAGCATACTGAAGATTTGTAGTTTTATGAAGCAATTAGCCAACAAAGTATTCTGTCTTTTAGCAAGATTATCAAAATATTAAGCATTTTTAGCTTATTTTCAAACTGGCCTTTGTATTATGCAGGATATTTGTTTAATTTTATAATTTTGTAATTTTATAATTTAAGACACCGGTGTCTAGATATGTATTAACTTATTGTTTTATTTAGGATTTTAAGAATGTTTATTCCCATATGGGATTTACTGCATTATTAATAAACACCTTGTTTTAATACCCAACAATATTGGGATCAATTGTTCACTACAGAAGTACATATATCTTAAATTGCATATAATATATATATATATATATATATATATTTTTGTTCTGTCTTACGGATACATTCTTTAAATTGGATACTAAGAATTGGGAAATTAGCAATTATTTATTGCGCCACCTTAACTTTGTATTTTAGCACTTTAACATTTTTTGGGGAAATGTTTTAAAGGTGAGCTTATTTCCTATCCAGACCAGACAGTTATAAACCTTCTACCATCTGTCTAGAATCAGGCCTGTCTTTAGACATTCTGCTCCACCCTGGAGCTTGAACTTGCTTCTTAAGGTGTTGCAGAGGGTTCAGTTTGAACCTATGCACTCTATTGACATTAAGATTCTTTCTTGGAATGTTCTCTTCCTGTTGGCTATTGCATCGGCAAACAGAGTATCTGAGTGGGCGGCCTTGCAATGTGAGTCTCCTTATGTGTTTTTTCACGCTGATAAGGCTGTTCTTCGCACTGGTTTGGGATTTCTTCCCAAGGTTGTGTCTGACCGTAACATTGATCAGGAAATAGTTGTTCCTTCTTTGTGTCCTAACCCTTCTTCCCCTAAGGAGAGGTTACTTCATAATTTGGATTTTGTTCGAGCCTTGAAGTTTTCTCTTCAGGCTACGAAGGATTTCAGACAGTCTACATCTCTTTTTTTAGTGTATTCAGGGAAACGCAAGGGGCAGAGATCCTCTTCCACTTCTTTGTCCTTTTGGTTGAGGAGCATGATTTGCTTGGCTTACGAGACTGCGGGACATAAGCCTCTTTAGAGGATCACGGCTCATTCAACTAGAGCTGTGGCTTCTTCTTGGGCCTTCAAGAATTAGGCCTCTATGGAGCAGATTTGTAAGGCGGCTACCTGGTCCTCCTTACATACTTTTACAAAGTTTTACAAATTTGATGTTTTTGCTTCGTCAGAAGCAGTTTTTGGGAGAAAGGTTTTGCAGGCTGTGGTGCCCTCAGGATAGGGTCCGCCTCCCTTTTACCCTCCCGTTTGTTCATTCAGTGTCCTCTAGAGCTTGGGTATATGTTTCCCACAAGTAATGAATGAAGCCATGGACTCTCCTCCCCTTTAGATGGAAAACATAAATTTTGCTTACCTGATATTTTAATTTCCATCATGGGGAGGAGAGTCCACGGCTCCCACCCATTTCTCCTGTAGGAGGACCTAAATGTAGTTTTGTTCTTCTGGCACCATTTATACCCTGATATTTCTCCTACTGTTCCTTGTTCCCTTGGCAGAATGACTGGGGGATGAGGAAAGTGGGGGAGGTATTTAAGCCTTTGGCTGGGGTGTCTTTGCCTCCTCCTGGTGGCCAGGTTCTTACTTCCCACAAGTAATTAATGAAGCCATGGACTCTCCTCCCCACAATGGAAATTAAATTATAAGGTAAGCATAATTTGTTTTTTAAGGGCTATTGTAATTTATTTTAGTGTTAGTTTTTTTTGTTTTGGGTTGTTTTTTATTTTATGGGGCATGTAGATCAGTGTTAGGTATAATGGTGGGTTTTTATTTTGGATGCTGTAGTTTATTATTTTATGTAACTTAATTATTTTTTTGTAATTTAGGGGGTTTAGTTTAAAGGGGGGTTAGGTAAAGTAGGTTTAGATTGTGATATGGGTTGTGGCGGTTTAGGTTTAATTTTTATTTGTTTGTAACTTAGATTTGTTTTATTGTAACTCACGGTTTAGTTTAGAGGGGGGGTTAGGTATTACTGTGTGTATGTGGCGGTATAGGGGTTAATAGGATAGTACTTGCGGTGGGTATGTGGCAGTAATGGGTTTATAGTTTAGTTCTTGCAGTGGGTATGTGGCAGTATAGGGGTTAATAGGATAGTACTTGCGGTGGGTATGTGGCAGTAATGGGTTAATAGTCTAGTACTTGCAGTGGGTATGTGGCAATATAGGGGTTAATAGGATAGTACTTGCAGTGGGTATGTGGCAGTATAGGGGTTAATAGAATAGTACTTGCAGTGGGTATGTGGCCGTGTAGGGGTTAATAGGATAGTACTTGCGGTGGGTATGTGGCAGTAATGGGTTAATAGTTTAGTACTTGCAGTGGGTATGTGGCAGTGTAGGGGTTAATAGGATAGTACTTGCAGTGGGTATGTGGCAGTAATGGGTTAATAGTTTAGTACTTGCAGTGGGTATGTGGCGTGGATATGTGGCAGTATAGGGGTTAATAGGATAGTACTTGCAGTGGGTATGTGGCGGTATAGGGGTTAATAGGATAGTACTTGCAGTGGGTATGTGGCGGTATAGGGGTTAATAGATATAGTACTTGTGGTTTGTATGAGACAGTTTAGGGTTAATAGGATAGATACTTGCGGTGGGTATGTGCCAGTTTAGATGTTTAACAATGTAGAGTTAGTTTGTGATCGTGGGGTACTTCGGTTTAGAGGTAATATTATTAGTGGTTAGGCACGGCAGTTGTATTGCAAAGGATTTTTTACTATACATTGCCAATATGTGTGGTGATGCTGGGTGTTTTCTATAGCCAGTATTGCCGACCAATGGCCTGTATAGTAAACGTCTTTTAGCGATGCCACTATGCTGGGAGCTTGGAATATTTCTGCAGGCGGATCCTTTGGAATATTTAGCCGCCTCGTAGCACTGATCATCAGGGCCTTGCTGTTTACAGTCCCTTTAAGACAGTGAGAACAATAGAGAGAACAATAGAAAAACAAAAGTAAATCAAATTAAACCTAAAAAGAAACAGATTGTGTTAAAAAAACAGCAACTTACTTGCTTTCTTGCATAATGAACACTTAGAAATTCTCAGTGTAGCCCTGGCTTAGTGTGATATGGGAGCTGACATCTTTGAAACTGAAGTTAGATTCTGAACAACTATCTACGTATGCGCAGCAACTGGCACATCAATAGGAATGTCAGAAAACCCCATAAAATACACTAAAATAGATAAACATATGTAGACAGTGTCACATAAGATAGCAGATAACATTGGTTTGTGGGAACTTTTCAGTAGATACATTTTCACTAACATCAAAACAACCAAAAAAACAAAACAACAATGTTCCATTATAGAATATTGTTTTTGTTGTTTTGTTTGTATTTTTTTAGTTGTTTAGGGGTTTTTTTCCTTTACACATAACTCACTATTCACTAATATATATAAAAAAAAGGCCTCATTATGGGTTAACAAAAGCACACAACCCTATCTTTCACTCCTACAAACTTTATTAATACCACAGCAGGTGTCTGGACAGTAAAGACATTTCTGTTTTGTTGCTAAAGAATAACATATCAGCCAAGTCTTAAAAAGTCACGAAACCCAAACATTTTTGCTCATGATTCAGACTGATCATGCAATGCTAAACAAGCTTCATTCTGTTAGTATCCTTTGTTGAAGGAACAGAAATGCACTACGGGGAGCTAGCTGAACACATAAGCCAATGACAAGAGGTATAATATATATATATATATATATATATATATATGCAGCCACCAATCACCAGCTGCTCCCAGTAGTGCATTGCTGCTCCTTAGCCTACCTAGGTATGCTTTTCAACAAAGGATACCAAAAGAAAAATAGATTACAGAAGTAAAATGTAAAGTTGCTGAGTATTGTACTTTTAATCTGAAACATGAAAGAACAAAATTGTGTTCAATGCTCCTTTAATGTAAAGAAGACAATATGGGTTTTATTCTTCAGACAACAAGGCAAGCCATTGTCATAAAGTTAGTATGCATAGTTTTTCAGCTATTATCCACTAAAACCAATTAGGGACAGATATGTAGCAGGCTTAACCTTAAGAAGTCAGCAAGGTACATTTCATTTTTTTTTGATAATTGGAAATTGCTCAACTTTCAGAGCTACTGTAAATTACATGATAAAGGGGGCAAAATAAATCAGTGTTTTCATTATTCAATACTAGGAAGGAATGTTTCTTCTGTTATGTGTGATCAGTCCACGGGTCATCATTACTTCTGGGATATAACTCCTCCCCAACAGGAAATGCAAGAGGATTCACCCAGCAGAGCTGCATATAGCTCCTCCCCTCTACGTCACTCCCAGTCATTCTCTTGCACCCAACGACTAGATAGGATGTGTGAGAGGACTATGGTGATTATACTTAGTTTTTATAACTTCAATCAAAAGTTTGTTATTTTACAATAGCACCGGAGCGTGTTGTTGCCTCTCTGGCAGAGTTTGAAGAAGAATCTACCAGAGTTTTTACTATGATTTTAACCGGAGTAGTTAAGATCATATTGCTGTTTCTCGGCCATCTGAGGGAGGTAAAAGCTTCAGATCAGGGGACAGCGGGCAGATGAATCTGCATTGAGGTATGTAGCAGTTTTTATTTTCTGAATGGAATTGATGAGAAAATCCTGCCATACCGTTATAATGACATGTATGTATACTCTACACTTCAGTATTCTGGGGATGGTATTTCACCGGAATTACTCGGTTAAAAGTACACTAAACCTTTTAATAGGTATTTATCATGTTAAACGTTTTTGCTGGAATGTAGAATCGTTTGCATTTTCTGAGGTACTGAGTGAATAAATATTTGGGCATTATTTTTCCACTTGGCAGTTGCTTGTTTTAATTGTGACAGTTTCGTTTCTCTCTCACTGCTGTGTGTGAGGGGGAGGGGCCGTTTTTGGCGCTCTTTGCTACGCATCAAAAATTTCCAGTCAGTTACTCTTCTATTTCCTGCATGATCCGGTTCATCTCTAACAGAACTCAGGGGTCTTCAAACTTCTTTGGAGGGAGGTAGATTCTCTCAGCAGAGCTGTGAGACTTATATATTGACTGTGATTAAAAACGTTGCTCTATAATTTTTATTTTCAAATTTAATTATTGTTATTTTACTAATGGGAACAAACCTTTGCTAAAAGTTGTGTTGTTTTTAAGGATTGATGCTATAACTGTTTTTCAGTTCATTATTTCAACTGTCATTTAATCGTTTAGTGCTTCTTTGAGGCACAGTACGTTTTTGTTAATTAAGATTGTAACCAAGTTGCAAGTTTATTGCTAGTGTGTTAAACATGTCTGACTCAGAGGAAGATACCTGTGTCATTTGTTCCAATGCCAAGGTGGAGCCCAATAGAAATTTATGTACTAACTGTATTGATGCTACTTTAAATAAAAGCCAATCTGTACAATTTGAACAAATTTCACCAAACAGCGAGGGGAGAGTTATGCCGACTAACTCGCCTCACGTGTCAGTACCTGCATCTCCCGCCCGGGAGGTGCGTGATATTATGGCGCCTAGTACATCTGGGCGGCCATTACAGATAACATTACAAGATATGGCTACTGTTATGACTGAAGTTTTGGCTAAATTACCAGAACTAAGAGGCAAGCGTGATCACTCTGGGGTGAGAACAGAGTGCGCTGATAATACTAGGGCCATGTCTGATACTGCGTCACAGCTTGCAGAGCATGAGGACGGAGAGCTTCATTCTGTGGGTGACGGTTCTGATCCAAACAGATTGGATTCAGATATTTCAAATTTTAAATTTAAATTGGAAAACCTCCGTGTATTACTAGGGGAGGTTTTAGCGGCTCTTAATGATTGTAACACTGTTGCAATACCAGAGAAATTGTGTAGGTTGGATAAATACTTTGCGGTACCGGCGAGTACTGACGTTTTTCCTATACCTAAGAGACTAACTGAAATTGTTACTAAGGAGTGGGATAGACCCGGTGTGCCGTTCTCACCCCCTCCAATATTTAGAAAGATGTTTCCAATAGACGCCACCATACGGGACTTATGGCAAACGGTCCCTAAGGTGGAGGGAGCAGTTTCTACTTTAGCTAAGCGTACCACTATCCCGGTGGAGGATAGCTGTGCTTTTTCAGATCCAATGGATAAAAAATTAGAGGGTTACCTTAAGAAAATGTTTGTTCAACAAGGTTTTATATTGCAACCCCTTGCATGCATCGCGCCGATTACGGCTGCGGCAGCATTTTGGATTGAGTCTCTGGAAGAGAACCTTAGTTCAACTACGCTGGACGACATTACGGACAGGCTTAGAGTCCTTAAACTAGCTAATTCATTCATTTCGGAGGCCGTAGTACATTTAACCAAACTTACGGCTAAGAACTCAGGATTCGCCATTCAGGCACGTAGGGCGCTGTGGCTAAAATCCTGGTCAGCTGATGTAACTTCTAAGTCCAAATTACTTAATATACCTTTCAAGGGGCAAACTTTATTTGGGCCCGGTTTGAAAGAAATTATCGCTGACATTACAGGAGGTAAGGGCCACGCCCTGCCTCAAGACAAAGCCAAAGCTAAGGCTAGACAGTCTAATTTTCGTCCCTTTCGGAATTTCAAAGCAGGAGCAGCATCAACTTCCACTGCACCAAAACAGGAAGGAGCTGTTGCTCGTTACAGACAAGGCTGGAAACCTAACCAGTCCTGGAACAAGGGCAAGCAGGCCAGGAAACCTGCTGCTGCCCCAAAGACAGCATGAACCGAGGGCCCCCGATCCGGGACCGGATCTAGTGGGGGGCAGACTCTCTCTCTTCGCCCAGGCTTGGGCAAGAGATGTTCAGGATCCCTGGGCGCTAGAGATCATATCTCAGGGATACCTTCTAGACTTCAAATTCTCTCCCCCAAGAGGGAGATTTCATCTGTCAAGGTTGTCAACAAACCAGATAAAGAAAGAAGCGTTTCTACGCTGTGTACAAGATCTGTTATTAATGGGAGTGATCCATCCGGTTCCGCGGTCGGAACAAGGACAAGGGTTTTACTCAAACCTGTTTGTGGTTCCCAAAAAAGAGGGAACTTTCAGGCCAATCTTGGATTTAAAGATCCTAAACAAATTCCTAAGAGTTCCATCGTTCAAAATGGAAACTATTCGGACAATCTTACCCATGATCCAAAAGGGTCAGTACATGACCACAGTGGATTTAAAGGATGCTTACCTTCACATACCGATTCACAAAGATCATTACCGGTATCTAAGGTTTGCCTTCTTAGACAGGCATTACCAGTTTGTAGCTCTTCCATTCGGATTGGCTACGGCTCCAAGAATCTTCACAAAGGTTCTGGGTGCCCTTCTGGCGGTACTAAGACCGCGAGGAATTTCGGTAGCTCCGTACCTAGACGACATTCTGATACAAGCTTCAAGCTTTCAAACTGCCAAGTCTCATACAGAGTTAGTTCTGGCATTTCTAAGGTCGCATGGATGGAAAGTGAACGAAAAGAAGAGTTCTCTTTTTCCTCTCACAAGAGTTCCATTCTTGGGGACTCTTATAGATTCTGTAGAAATGAAGATTTATCTGACAGAAGACAGATTAACAAAGCTTCTAAATGCATGCCGTGTCCTTCATTCCATTCAACTCCCGTCAGTAGCTCAATGCATGGAGGTGATCGGCTTAATGGTAGCAGCAATGGACATAGTTCCCTTTGCACGTCTACATCTCAGACCGCTGCAATTGTGCATGCTGAGTCAGTGGAATGGGGATTACTCAGACTTGTCCCCTACTCTGAATCTGGATCAAGAGACCAGAAACTCTCTTCTATGGTGGCTTTCTCGGCCACATCTGTCCAGGGGGATGCCATTCAGCAGGCCGGACTGGACAATTGTAACAACAGACGCCAGCCTACTAGGTTGGGGCGCTGTCTGGAATTCTCTGAAGGCTCAGGGACAATGGAATCAGGAGGAAAGTCTCCTGCCAATAAACATTCTGGAATTGAGAGCAGTTCTCCATGCCCTTCTGGCTTGGCCCCAGTTAAAAACTCGGGGGTTCATCAGGTTTCAGTCGGACAACATCACGACTGTAGCTTACATCAACCATCAAGGAGGGACAAGAAGCTCCCTAGCAATGATGGAAGTATCAAAGATAATTCGCTGGGCAGAGTCTCACTCTTGCCACCTGTCAGCAATCCACATCCCGGGAGTGGAGAACTGGGAGGCGGATTTCTTGAGTCGCCAGACTTTTCATCCGGGGGAGTGGGAACTTCATCCGGAGGTCTTTGCCCAAATACTTCGACGTTGGGGCAAACCAGAGATAGATCTCATGGCGTCTCGCCAGAACGCCAAACTTCCTCACTACGGGTCCAGATCCAGGGATCCGGGAGCGGTTCTGATAGATGCTTTGACAGCACCTTGGAACTTCGGGATGGCTTATGTGTTTCCACCCTTCCCGCTGCTTCCTCGATTGATTGCCAAAATCAAACAGGAGAGAGCATCAGTGATTCTAATAGCGCCTGCATGGCCACGCAGGACTTGGTATGCAGATCTAGTGGACATGTCATCCTGTCCGCCTTGGTCTCTACCTCTAAGACAGGACCTTCTGATACAGGGTCCATTCAAACATCAAAATCTAACTTCTCTGAAGCTGACTGCTTGGAAATTGAACGCTTGATTTTATCAAAACGTGGTTTTTCTGAGTCGGTTATTGATACCCTGATACAGGCTAGGAAGCCTGTTACCAGAAGGATTTACCATAAGATATGGCGTAAATACCTATACTGGTGCGAATCCAAAGGTTACTCCTGGAGTAAGGTTAGGATTCCTAGGATATTGTCCTTTCTACAAGAAGGTTTAGAAAAGGGTTTATCGGCTAGCTCATTAAAGGGACAGATCTCAGCTCTGTCCATCTTGTTACACAGGCGTCTGTCAGAAAATCCAGACGTCCATGCCTTTTGTCAGGCTTTAGCTAGGATCAAGCCTGTGTTTAAAGCTGTTGCTCCGCCATGGAGTTTAAACTTAGTTCTTAACGTTTTACAGGGTGTTCCGTTTGAACCCCTTCATTCCATTGATATAAAATTGTTATCTTGGAAAGTTCTGTTTTTAATGGCTATTTCCTCGGCTCGAAGAGTCTCTGAGTTATCAGCCTTACATTGTGATTCTCCTTATCTGATTTTTCACTCAGACAAGGTAGTTCTGCGTACTAAACCTGGGTTCTTACCTAAGGTAGTCACTAACAGGAATATCAATCAAGAGATTGTTGTTCCATCCTTGTGTCCAAATCCTTCTTCAAAGAAGGAACGTCTTCTACACAATCTGGATGTAGTTCGTGCCCTCAAGTTCTACTTGCAGGCAACTAAAGGTTTTCGCCAAACTTCTTCCCTGTTTGTCGTTTATTCTGGACAGAGGAGAGGTCAAAAAGCTTCTGCTACCTCTCTCTCTTTTTGGCTTCGTAGCATAATACGTTTAGCCTATGAGACTGCTGGACAGCAGCCTCCTGAAAGAATTACAGCTCATTCCACTAGAGCTGTGGCTTCCACTTGGGCCTTTAAGAATGAGGCCTCTGTTGAACAGATTTGCAAGGCTGCAACTTGGTCTTCGCTTCATACTTTTTCCAAATTTTACAAATTTCACACTTTTGCTTCTTCGGAGGCTATTTTTGGGAGAAAGGTTCTTCAGGCAGTGGTTCCTTCTGTATAATGAGCCTGCCTATCCCTCCCGTCATCCGTGTACTTTTGCTTTGGTATTGGTATCCCAGAAGTAATGATGACCCGTGGACTGATCACACATAACAGAAGAAAACATAATTTATGCTTACCTGATAAATTCCTTTCTTCTGTTGTGTGATCAGTCCACGGCCCGCCCTGTTCTAAGGCAGGTAAATATCTTTTAAATTATACTCCAGTCACCACTTCACCCTTGGTTTCTCCTTTCTCGTTGATTCTTGGTCGAATGACTGGGAGTGACGTAGAGGGGAGGAGCTATATGCAGCTCTGCTGGGTGAATCCTCTTGCATTTCCTGTTGGGGAGGAGTTATATCCCAGAAGTAATGATGACCCGTGGACTGATCACACAACAGAAGAAAGGAATTTATCAGGTAAGCATAAATTATGTTTTTTGTGTAGCTGTATCTGAAGAATGTCAGAAAACAATCTGAACAGTCATGGGATTTCTGAACCTACAAAGTTGGAAATATGTACAGTACTGCAATTACTTTGTCTTTGCAATGCTTAAATAATAACTGTAAATGCCAAATGCAGTATAATGAGTCTAGCAAGATATTGTTCTAAATAAAAAGCAAGAGGATTTATGATTGTGTTTGTGCAGAACTTGCATATCCCAAGTCTGCTAGGTGTAGTTTAAGAAAAGGAAAACCTTGATTTCCAGCCATTATCTTATTTTCTGTGAATAGCTTCATGTTATCAGTTAATTTCATGCTGGATAAGGCACAAAGGACATAAGTGCATTGCAGTTTGTACTAGAGAACACTAGATGGTGCTAGCTAGCAACAAAATAAGTTGGAGTAATATAGCTATTTTAATATAATATGAAAATACACATAGGCGTAACAAACTAATAGACCTAGTATAGACAAGAAAAGAAGCTTGTCTATACTATATCAGCTCTGGACCTTGGAGGGGGGTCCATGAAGGTTCCAGCACATACTCTGCATTTAAGCAGTCTTTGTTTATATTGGGGATGTCCCTGGAGTGCGGATCCAAACAGTGACTTTTTCAAACTAATAGACCTAAATGCACCATTTAATAATAAATAAGTACATTCTGTGTTTTTACCCAGAACTTGTTATTAGACATATTCATGAGGCTAAGGGGCCGATTTATCAATGTCTGTCCGACAAGATACGCTGTACCGTATCATGCCCGACAGACATCGCTGAATGCCGACAGCATACGCTGTCAGCATTTAACATTGCACAAGCAGTTCACCAGAACTGCTTGTGCAATGCTGCCCCCTGCAGATTTGCCGCCAGGATGTCAATCAGCCCGATCGTATAGGATCGGGCGGATTGCAGTGGACCAGTTATGGAGCAGCGGTCTTTAGAACGCTTGCGGGGTTTGATATCAGAGCGCTAAACAAACGTAGGCAGGGCCTATGGGCAGATACTCAAATACCAAACAATAAGTATGGAATAATACAATTTATTACAATTTATTACATTTGATTAAAAGGTTGATACATTTTAAAATATACAACAGTAGTCATGGATCCATGTTACACTTTGAAACAATAAAAGATTTTCTTTGAAACAATTAATAACAACAAAAGAATTCTAACAAATAATGTTTCTAACGCATAAAATTCTGATACATAGAATGCTAGGAGCGTGCTTACACACTCTAATATAAAAACAATGAAATACAATGAACAAGTGGATATAATTCAGATTGCTTAAACCGGTTGGAAAGTGAAATGTTGATGGCTCAAATCTGAGGTTTTCCCTATGTGTTTAACCAATAAAAAAAAAAAAAACAAGTGGTTAAAAAGAAAGTGCAGGGGTGGCTTGATTCCAAAATATAACGAAATACGTGTGAATAGTTTACAAATCAACTAATGCAAACATATATTAAAATGGAAACAAATAAAACAGCGGCACAACTTAAACTTGTGTTTATCCTAACCAGTGATTTAAAAGAAAGTGCAGGGGTGGCTGGATTCCAAAATAAAACAAAATACCTGTGAATAATTTACAAATCAACTAATGCAAACATATATTAAAATGGAAACAAATAAAACAGCGGCACAACTTAAACTTGTGTTCAATGTGATTCTGTACTCTAAAATGTGATAATTATAAATACCTAATAAATCCACTAAATAGTGGCAAAACAATTAAGGCTTGAATTTAAACACCAGGCTCTGGATTAATACCCTTGGGATCCAAATCTAAGGGGCTCAGAATTGCTGAGCTAATAGGATGAACTGGCTAAAAAAGCCTCAAGATGTTAGTTTAAAAAGACCATATCACAACGCTGTTGAGAAAAACGGATGTTATAACATAAATTACTAAAAAGTCCAGAAATAATGTTCAAAGTGGGGAATAAAAGTCTTGCTAGTCTATCTCAATGTAGATCCCAATTGCAGATTATGCAAAAATCTTCTTGGGCGGTGGATAAACAGACAATTCCAACGTACAGTATTGTCCCTTATCTGCCAAAAAAGAAAAGGCAAACAATAGTGCAGATGGCTTCTGAATGTGATCACAATTAAAATACTCCTTACCAGTCAACCGGTTTCGGTCTTCACTGACCTTTATCAAGACTGGTTTGAGGTAAGGACTTAAGCTGTTATATACCTTGCTGATTAACAGGTTAAATTGACACCTGTATGGTAAAACCGGATGTGAAAGCTGCAATTTTTTCTTTTTCTCCCGGGTTAAAGAGAGCAAAACAAAGCTTTCAAATCGTTACCGAGGCAATTTGCTGACTTTTCAGAATCAGCTTTAAATGATAAGAACATTGTCATAGTTAAAATCCAATTGTGTAGAAATATTTATAAAAAATGACCGTTTAAAACACTCATCTCTGCTGCAAGCACAGCACCCCAAAAAGCCCTTTTTAGGGCTATATTTCGTGCCGTTTTTTTTGTTTTGTTTTTTTCGTTGTTTTTTTTAGTAGTATTTGCCTGGCTTTCAGCTGTGTGTTTAAGGCTCACAGCATATGCTGTGACTACTGCCACCACTGATATCTCCCTAACAACATTAGTTTAAATTTAACTAACCAAAAAATTTAATTATTTTGCTAGTGTAATTTGTTTACATTTTCTATCAGGCCAGTGTCACACAGCATATACTCTGGTTCATTGCTCTGTGCCAGCCAGCAGCCACCAGTGTTAATATCCGTTTATAACATTATTTTAAATTTAAAAAATAAAAATAAAAATATTTTGCTAGTGTAATCTAATTACATTTACTATCAGGCCTGTGTCTGTCAGGCTCACTCAGCATTAATATACCTCATTTTTTTTCAGTCTTTTGGTTAATTGGTCTGTGCCAGGCAGCCACCCAGCACTCATATCTATTCTTCTTCACCTTAATTTTAATATAAAAAAAAAAAGTTTAAATTTGTTTGATAGTGTAATCTAATATAATTTTCTATCCGGCCTGTGTGTTTTGCTGACATACAGAGCCTACTGTGTTTACTTGCTGCCCTCCCTAGTCTATGAGCCACGACTCATATGTGTTTAACCTTTTTTTAATTCCCCCCCCAAAAAAATAATTTCAATCATTTTTCTAGTGTAATCTAATAGTATTTTCTATCAGGCGTGTGTGTATCTGACTTACAGAGCCTACTGTTTTTAATAGCTGCCCGTCCAAGGCTATCAGCCACGACTCATATGTATGTGCTTAACCTTTTTCTTTAAATTCTCCAAAAAAAGTCTTTAAATCATTATGCTAGTGTAATCTAATTTTATTTTCTATCAGGCCTGTGTCTAACTGTCTATCTGACTTACACAGCATACTGTTGTTAATTGCTGCCCTACGTAGCAGCCAGCCAGTGCGACCACTCATAGAGTCATATGTGCATTGCACTTCTTAACATAATTTTAATATTAAAATCTAAAATTTTAAAATATTTTGCTAGTGTAATCTAACTTAATTTTCTATCAGGCCTGTGTTTTTGTCACTTACACAGCATACTGTGTTAAATTGCTGCCCTACCTACCATCCACGACTCATATCTGCCAGCCTGTGTGCCAGGCCCAACTAGCCAATTAGTGGCACCAATCATAATTCTTGTAACAGTATATAAAAAAATAAAAATTGGGGGGGGGGGCGGAGCTAACCGCCAGAGCAGGAGGTCGTGCTGAATAGGAGCTCCTCTTTACTTTAGCCTAAAAACATTCATAACCAAGAGAAAAATCTACACTCACGAACTTGAAAGTGATTACTTTAACTGGGGGACATTCTGTGATGTCGACTGGACCAAGCAGTGGACTCTGAGTCGCTACTACCTGTTGTCGAGCGGAGCTGGCGTGCGCACATCTCTGCTGGAGAGAGCAGCCGTCTGAAGCGCAGTCGGCACTGTTGAAAGCTAAACAGCTGCTTTCATCTCACTCCGGAGGGTCGGGGCTCCGCTTCAGAGTGTTACTGACACTTACATAACAACCCGTTAACGAGAAGCCCAGCGCCGCAAGTACTTTAGCAACCAGACTCCTAGGCGACTAACAGCAATTCTGACCGAGACTTTCTGGGACTTCTTAGAGCAGCCGGCGGACCCCGGAGCTGACCGCTGACCGGTAACCAGTACAGAGCCTGCGGGAAAGTCAGGACACAGTCTAGCCACAAGTGATCGCCTAGTAGTCTGCTAGTGCGCCATCACAGATTTGGCGCGAACATCCGCCATCTTCCGGATCTCGGACTGATCTATGCAGGAATCAGGAGACGGACATTACCGCTTCAGAGGGATCAATTATCACCGGCTCTCACCGCTATACTGAGGGTAAGAAACACACGCAGAATACGCTTGCCAGTGGGGACAGTACTCGCCTATTTGGCTCAGTTCCTCCCTCATTGAACTTTTCGGCCTATTAGTGACAGTTGGAGACGGCTAAGTCTCTGGTTAAATGAGGAGCGCTGAGAGGAAGGCTGGGCTTATTGCTCCTACTATAAACTGATCTAGAGTCTCGTCACTACTGTAAAGCTCACAAGAGACTGTGCATAATATTGATAGGGTATTCTCCCTGCCTCATGTGTGTCTCACTGGCCCAGGGATTGTGAGATATTCCAGCAATATATCACTGCGTTAGTGAGACTAAGGAAACGGTCCTGTACATTTAAATTTCAGTATTTCAGGGGCTTTGTACCACATTATAGATTGCTCCTAGAGGAGTAAAGACTTCTGGGCTTTGAATGAACACTGAAGATATCCAGACCCTCTAAATTGAACACAATCATACTATACTACACAGGGGAAACTGCAGCATTTCCCAGAGCCCTACAAATAAACTGCTGCTACCCTCCAGGAACCCTCTAAATTAAGGACTCAACCTCAAAGTTTATCTACGCCTGTAGTAGAAACCAACACCCACATAACTCATCATGGCCAACATAATGGGGAAAAAACAAAAATCCCAAAAAAAAACCAAGAGAACTCTAACAGATCATTTTGACAACAAACATGGCTCTGACCCGGACAATTCGGAAGATGATTCCAGAGATTCGCTCGCTTCATTTAATAAACTACCCAAACCAGACAGCCGGCATAGAGAGGGTCCCTCCCTCTCCCAGACAACCTTTCTAGAAACCATACAGACCCTGTCTGACAAAATGGACACACATCACACCTCCCTACGCCAAGAGTTTAGACAATCAGTAGCTGACCTGAAAAGGGAAATATCATCAGTGAATGAACGTACTGAAAACTTAGAAAAGAAGCATGAAGACGTAGCTCTTGATCACTCCAACCTCCTTGCATATTCTCAAAACCTAGCAGAAATGATCACAGAATTGGAAGGCAAACTAGCAGACCTTGAAGATAGGTCCCGCCGTAATAACTTGAGGATACGGGGCATACCTGAGTCTGTCACCACAGCAGACCTTCCAACCTATCTACAGGGACTATTCAAAGAAATAGTAGAAACACTCCAACCACAAGATCTACTGTTAGATAGAGCTCATAGAGCCTTAAGACCCCGAAATTCGGCTGCAGACACGCCTAGGGATGTTATCCTGAGATTACATTATTTCACAACCAGAGATAAAATACTAAGAGCCTCATTTGCTAACAAGACGCTGAAAGAGCCACACCAAGGAATACAGATCTTCCCAGATTTATCCCAGCACACTCTAGCAAGGAGGAGATCCTTCCAACAATTCACAAGAGTCCTGAGACACAACAACATTAAATACAGGTGGGGATTCCCTGTAAAGCTTTTTCTCCAACACCAGGACAGGTCCTACGTGATCTCCACTCCCGATCAAGGAATGAAACTTCTCCACACTCTGGGACTTGACCTCACCCAGAAGACGAATCAAAATTCAGAAGATAATCCAGAACCCCTCAATACTTCTGCTCCGGAGTGGAACCCCCACTTTCCCTCATCGATTAAATCTTGTCCCCCAAAATGAGGATATGAGCTAACACACGGGTACATATCTTGCCCTTATATAAGCTTAAGTACCAGTCCATCCCACTTCTTCTTCACCAAAACCTTACCCACTTATTTAGATGTTATATGAGCCTACAAACGGGTACATACCTTACTCCTCATTGGCTCATGTACACAGACCCATATCAGCTATTACTCGGTCTGGCTTCTTTTTCCTTTAAACCCCTATATCCACTGAGAGATGACTTCCTAGAACCCCAGCCAAAGCAAAAATCTAGGACATGGAAGGCACATCATCCTTATTTCTGTAGACTACGGATTACTTCAACAGATGAAGCACACCAGAACTTTTATACTATTGTGAGATCCTCCAATCCTTGCCCTCACGCAGAGGGCAAGTAGGTGAAGTTGACTGTTTTGTTAAAGTTTGTTTCTACTCCCTATTTCGTATAAGAATGATTTTCACACTAAAACTGTATACCAGAAGATAGATGTAATTATCTAGAAATGTCATAGATGGTTTTTCTTTAAATATGCCCTTATGTTATGGAAGGCAACTGTTCTCTTTGCTTGCTCATGTTTTTCCACCAGTGGGCATTGTTAATTGAATATCCGTTACCCTGATATGTATTATTACTGTTTATAGTTCATTTTAATGCTAATCACAAAGTTCTATATATATCATGACCCTCTTCTCTCTTTACACACTATGATTTCTGAGATTTTGCATTCTACTGACGCAACTACTCATCAAACATAACATATAAGAACACCATAAAATTACCCCCCCAGGTCATTGATCTGGAGGGCCTTGATGTCCTGACACCCCAGCACTCCTCCTCCATTACTTCACTTCCTACATTTAAGGCTCTGTCCCCCCCCTCAATACGGGTCCTTTACCCTCCTTCTGACATTAAACGGCTCTTGTCCGTTGTACTCTTTTATCCCTTTACTTACCCCAAATATATACAACTCCTCCAATAACACAGGTTACTAATCTATACAGAGGTAAACATTCAGTTCCCATTTCTATCTAACCCCAAAGATAAGTACCTTGGGACAAATTCAATCACACAAACCCATATATACTTATGCTTACCTAACTGTATATTGATTTCCAAGCCTAGACCAACATTACTGTTTATATTCCTGAATATTTGTTCATCTAGGCATACACCTGTTGATCCTAAACTATTTGTGAGAGCTGTACGTCACACTGTATGCATACCACATTGTATGCATCCCTTATAGTTATTACTTCCTTTAAAATTGTAAAATAGAGACATAATACTCATAAGCAGGTAACACTACTTTATTGTACCCAATGAACACTTAAGCCCATTTGAGCACACATCTACTACTAACATTCTTATGTGTACGCAATGATATGCTAGTATACAATTGTAATGACTTGCACTTGTTTACCTGTTGTTTATTTCTTATTTGTTTGTCTCAATAAAACTTTATATTTAAAAAAAAAAAAAAAATCATAATTTTTTGGACTGAAAATATTCAGTCTCCTAGTGCCATTGAATTGCATTTACCTCCTGCCTGCCACTGCCAGCCTTTTGTGCCAGGCCGTCTAGCCAACTATTTACACCAATCATAATTGCTGTCACAGACAGTATAGTTACTAATTAAAATTAAAACATTTTTGATTGTTGATCTTAATCCTCAGTTTGCTTGTGCCCTAGAATTGCACTTTTCTACTGCCTTCCAAGCCTGTGTGCCAGGCCTACTTGAAAAATATTTACACCACTCATATTTGTTGTGACAGTATTCTTAATAATTAAAAATTAAAATTTTTGGTAATAGTTGTTGTGAATCCTCAGTTTGCTGGTGCCATTGAATTGCACTTTCCTCCTGCCTTGCAGCCTGCTGTGAGCCAGGCCCACCTAGCCAATTGTTGCCAGCAATCATATTTCTTTTAACAGTATTGCAAAATGTGTCAATCATCACTGTTTTGACTGTCAATCTGCAGTCTACTAGTGCCCTCCTTGAATTGCACTTTTCTACTGCCTGCCAGCCTGTGTGCCAGGCCCAACTATCCAATTAGTGCCAGCAATCATATTTATTTTAACAGTATTGCAAAATGTGTCAATCATCACTGTTTTGACTGTCAATCTGCAGTCTACTAGTGCCCTCCTTGAATTGCATTTTCCTCCTGCCTGCCTGTCTGTGTGCCAGTCCCAACTAGCCAATTAGTGCCACCAATCATATTTATTGTAACAGGATTGGAATTTCTGTTAATCATAACTGTTTTGACTGTGATTCTTCAGTCTCCTAGTGCCATTGAATTGCAGTTTCCTTTCTCCCAGCATGTGTGCCAGACAGGCCCATTTGCCAACTAGTGCCAAACAATCATATTTGTTGTCACAGTACTTGTAATATTTTAAAAAATTAACAATTTGTGATTTTTAAAACATCTGTCTTTTTTGTTGTTGTCAGTCTCACAGCGTATACTGTGCCCACTTTCACAGTGCCACCACTCAATTGGTGTAATAGTATTGTTAGTGTCCATTTTACAAAAAAATGACAGGCAGAGGCAGGCCACCCCGCAGGTTCTGTGGTCGTGGTGCTGTGATTCCTTTAGACTCTACAAATATGCACATTGTTCAGACGCCGGGTGCCAGGGGGAACGCAAAAACATCTGAGGAGGACCTAGTTGAATGGCTAACACAGGACACCCAATCTTCTTCAGCTTCCGCTGCTAGTCCTCCTAACCTTGACGCACCATCTATGTCCAGCTGTGCTTTGGGCAGGTCTCAAGTGACCAATGACACTCCCCCGCCTGTCGCCACCACCAACACTAGCACCACAGCCGCTTCACTTGATCTGTCACAGGAGTTATTGACACATCAATTGGAAGAAATGAGTGATGCACAACCATCATTGACAGAGGATGTAGATAATAGTGATCAGTCTCAGTCAGGCAGCATTACCGACATGGAGGTACGATGTGATGATGATGATGATGATGATGTTGTACCCGCTGCTGCTTCCTTTCTTGATGTTTCAGATACAAGTGAAGCGGTTGATGATGATGTGTCGGTGGATGTCACATGGGTTGCCTGCTAGAAGAGAAGAAGAAGAGGGGGAAAGTTCAGATGGGGAGACAGAGAGGAGGAGGAGGAGGAGACGATTTGGAATCATGGGGAGGTCATCTCAAGGAGCTAGTGGCACAGTCAGACAGCATGCATCGTCACCAGGGGTCAGCCAGACAACACGCCGACGCCCATCAACGCATGCTGTTGCCACCACCAGAATGCTGTCATCGCAGAGCTCAGCAGTGTGGCATTTTTTTTGTGTGTCTGCCTCTGACAACAGCGATGCCATTTGCAACCTGTGCCAAAAGAAACTGAGTCATGGGAAGTCCAACAGCCACCTAGGTACAACTGCTTTGCGAAGGCACATGGTCTCCCATCATAAAGGCAGATGGGAAGAACACATGAGTAGAAGCAACACACAAAGTGAAAGCCGCCCTCCTCCTCCAGCTCCAGCATCTTCAGCCACGTCAACCAGTGCTGTCCTCCTTGCCCCCTCTCAACTATCCTCCACTCAGTCTCTCTTACGTAGCAGTTCCTGGTCACCTGCCCACAGTCAGATGTCTGTCAAGGACATGTTTGAGCGTAAGAAGCCAATTTCTCAAAGTCACCCCCTTGCCCAGCGTCTGACAGCTGGCTTGTCTGAACTCTTAGCCAGCCAGCTTTTACCATACAAGCTGGTGGAGTCTGATGCTTTCAAAAAATTTGTATCTATTGGGACACCGCAGTGGAAGGTACCTGGCAGAAATTTCTTTTCACAAAATGCAATCCCAAACCTGTACTCTGTTGTGAGAAAGGAAGTTATGGCATGTCTGGCACACAGCGTTGGGGCAAGGGTCCATATGACCATGGATAGCTGGTATGCAAAGCATGGTCAGGGCAGGTATATCACCTACACTGCGCATTGGGTAAACCTGCTGACTTCTGACAAGCATGGAATGCGTGGCTCTGCAGAAGAGTTGGTGACACCGCCACGACTTGCAGGCAGGCCTGCTGCTACCTCCTCTACTCCTCCTACTCCATCCTCTTCCATAACCTCTTCCTCGGCTGAGTCCTCTTCAACTTCTGCGTCTTGCTCCACATCTATGGCACCCCCCCAGCTCCCCAGGTACTATGCTACATCCCGGGTACGGCAGTGTCACGCCGTCTTGGGGTTGACTTGCCTGAAAGCGGAGAGTCACACCGCACCAGCACTCCTGACCGCCCTGAACGCACAGGCGGATCAGTGGCTGACTCTGCACCAACTGGAGATTGGCAAGGTTGTTTCTGACAATGGAAGTAATTTGGTGGCGGCATTGAAATTGGGCAAGTTGACACATGTGCCGTGCATGGCACATGTGTGTAATCTAATTGTACAACGATTTGTCCATAAGTACCCAGGCTTACAGGACGTCCTGAAGCAGGCCAGGAAGGTGTGTGGCCATTTGAGGCGTTCCTACACGGCCATGGCGCACTTGTCCGATATCCAGCGTCGAAACAACCTGCCAGTGAGGCGCTTGATTTGCGACAGCCCGTCACGGTGGAATTCAACACTCCTAATGTTTGACTGCCTGCTACAACAAGAAAAAGCTGATAATGAGTATTTGTATGACCGGGGTGCTAGGCCAGCCTCTGGGGAGCTGGGGATATTTTTTCCAAATTACTGGATGCTCATGCACAATGCCTGTAGGCCCATGCGTCCTTTTGAGGAGGTGACAAACCTTGTCAGTCGCACCGAAGGCACCATCAGCGACATCATACCATTTGTTTTCTTCCTGGAGCGTGCCCTGCGAAGAGTGCTGGATCAGGCAGTAGATGAGCGTGAAGAGGAAGAGGAAGAGTTGTGGTGTCCATCACCCCCACAAACAGCCGAATCAGCATCGCTTGCTGGACCTGCGGCAACGCAGGAAGAGGATTGTGAGGAAGAGGAGTCAGAGGAGGAATGTGGCTTTGAGGAGGAGGAGGAAGACCGAGCATAACAGGCATCCCAGGGTGCTCGTTGTTGTCACCTCTCTGGTACCCGTGGTGTTGTACGTGGCTGGGGGGAAGAAGATACCATCAGTGAGATCAGTGAGGAGGAGGAACGGGACATGATTAGCTCGGCATCCAACCTTGTTCAAATGGGTTCTTTCATGCTGTCGTGCCTGTTGAGGGACCCTCGTATAAAAAAGCTGAAGGAGACCTGTACTGGGTGTCCACGCTCCTCGACCCCCGGTATAAGCATAAAGTGCCTGAAATGTTACCAAATTCCTGCAAGTCAGAAAGGATGGAGCATTTTCATAATAAATTAAAAACTATGCTTTACACAGCGTATAAGGGTGATGTCACAGCACCACGGGAATGTAACAGGGGAAGAGATGAAATTAATCCTGCTCCTACGACCACGGCGGCACGGTCATTTGTACATTCCTAATTTTTCTGGCCTCTGCTGCAGCTCTGTGGGTACAAAACTCAAATAAAAAAAATAAGGCACATAACACTAGTGATTAAACTTTTACGAATTGTACAACTTAGCAAACCACTCATATCTGGTGGACCATTAAATTGAATGCAAAATGCCACACATTTGAAGGAGGAGGACCGACCAAGCATCTTTATCCATCTCTTGGTTGCTCTAAATTATCTCTGTGTTCCATCTATGCCATACCTATACTCTATTGTGCAAAAGGGTGGCATATGTGGTGTTTCATGCTGTTGTGCCTGTTGCGGGTCGTGGCCCATGGTATAAAAAGGCTGAAGGAGAATGACCTGTAATGGGTGCCCCATCAAATTTTTTGAAAAATGTTCCTGGTTCCTCTCAATTATCTCTGGGTTTCTAAAATGGATGCCATACCTGTACTCGCTTGTGCAAAAGGATGGCATATGTGGTGGTGTTTCCTGCAGTAATTTCTGTTGAGGGTGCTGGACCCTCTTATAAAAAAGCTGAAGGAGAACGACCTGGAGTGGGAGTCCAAATATGGTTTTTGGGGCTATTTCACTTTTCCAAACAATTATCTGTGGGTTTCTAAAATCAATGCCGTACCAGTACTCTATTGTTCTAAAGGATGCCATATGTTCTCTTTCCTGCTGGTATTTTGTTGGAGGGTCCTGGACCCTCTTATAAAAAGGCCTAAGGAGAAAGAGGTGTACTGGGTGTCCACTCAATTTTTTTTTCTATTTCACATTTGACCAAAATTATCTCTGGGTTTGTAAAATCAATGCTGTACCTGTACTCTATTGTTCAAAAGGATGCCATACGTCCTCTTTCCTGCTGGTGTTTTTTTTTGAGGGTCCTGGACCCTCTTATAAAAAGGCCGAAGGAGAAAGAAGTGTACTGGGTGTCCATCGAATCATTTGTTTGATTCAAATTCCCGGTTGCAACAAATTATCTCCGGGTTTCTAAAATCAATGCCTTTCCTGTAATCTAATTTTCAAAAGGATGCCATATGTCCTCTTTCCTGCTGTTGTTTCTGTTGAGGCTCCGGGAGCCTCTGCTAAAAAAAGGCCTAAGGATAAATAAGTGTACTGGGTGTCTAATCAATGTTTTTTTAGATTTCACGGTTGCAACAAATTATCCCAGGGTTTCTAAAATCAATGCTTTTCCTGTAATCTATTAGTCACAAGGATGCCATATGTCCTCTTTCATGCTGTTGTTTCTGTTGAGGCTCCGGGAGCCTCTTATAAAAAGGCCTAAGGATAAAGAAGTGTACTGGGTGTATAATCTATGTTTTTTTAGATTTCACGGTTGCAACTAATGATCTCTGTGTTTCTAAAATCAATGCCTTTCCTGTAATCTAATTTTCAAAAGGATTCCATATGTCCTCTTTCATGCTGCTGGTTTTGTGGAGGGTCCTGGAGCCTCTGCTAAAAAGGCCTAAGGATAAATAAGTGTACTGGGTGTCTAATCAATCTTTTTTTTAGATTTCACGGTTGCAACAAATTATCCCAGGGTTTCTAAAATCAATGCCTTTCCTGTAATCTATTAGTCACAAGGATGCCATATGTCCTCTTTCATGCTGTTGTTTCTGTTGAGGCTCCAGGAGCCTCTTATAAAAAGGCCTAAGGATAAATAAGTGTACTGGGTGTCTAATCAAGGTTTTTTTAGATTTCCCGGTTGCAACAAATTATCTCTGGGTTTCTCAAATCAATGCCTTAAATGTAATCTATTGTTCAAAAGGATGCCATATGTCCTCTTTCCTTTTTTTTTTTTCTCTGTATTTTTGTTTATTTTAGAAAATGTAATGCACTTACAGGTTCACTAAGATTATTACTTTGCACACTGCCATTTTCCATGCAGTATTTTGACATGTCGTGTGATATGACTAGAAGAATAGTATGTTTTTAATCTGCTGAGCATAATAATAAAAAAAAAAAAAATTAATTTAACTTGAGTTAATAACTGAAGCATGACTTCAGGAGTCAGGTGTGGTCGTAGGTAGTGGTTGTTAGCAGATTCTTTTTAATGCAAATTGCAATTGCCACAGCGTGCATAAAATGTGCGTCACTAGTCCAAATCTTACCTTTTTTTTTTCATTCAGGATTAGTTTGGTGTCCGGCGCTATATTGGAAACGCAAAAAACAGGTCTCCGTACCCGTTGATGTAAGGGGTGACTAGTGCTTTTCCTTCTCTTTGTCAATAGTTGTGATTAACGAGTTGTCCAGTTACTATAGAACTGGTTTGATAACCCAGGGTCCTGGGGGGGTATATTGGCAGCAGCTTTGACAGCACTATCAGGCTAGAGAGGCCTCTCAGTGTCACGGCTAGCTGTAACGCAGTCAGCTGAGGAACATAGGTAAGCCGATATGAGTAAGGTATCTCCAGGCTCCTCTTGGATAGCCCCAGAAAGTATGACTATGAATCCCAAAAAGAAAATTAAATTAAGGTTGAAAACTAACTCCAAAGTAAATTGTAAGACCTGGAGCTCCTCAAACACACGTCCTACCGCAACAGCTATAGGCTCCACCCCCCCAAATCTTACCTTTTTAATGCCAATTGATATTGCCACAGCTGGAACAACAGTAAATAACATGTGCGTCACCACAGTCTCCGAAGCTGTTGTCGGATGTATACAAAAACACTGATAAAGTATTCCTTTCGGGGCGCAAAGAGATGGCTACCGGAACACTCCAGGAACTTCCCAAGAGTCGCTGTCTTGTGTTTCTGGTGATGTTGGAAACATCTGGGTAGTGTACAGGGAGGCCCAAAATCCTCTCCATCTCTGTGCACCACAGGACAGGACGTCCTTGTCATCCATAAGGACATGAATGACATGAATTCCTTGGTTCAAGAAGTTCAGCTTTTGTGGTGATAGTACAGAATTAAATAAACTTTGGTTTCCTACCATACTCAAGACAATCTTGTAGTTCAAGCTTCGGACTTGCTGTGGGAAACAGTGGCCTGTCCATACCAGGAAGATGATTTAGACAGAAGTAACGGGCTCTGATTGCAGGTGACACATGTTTATCGTCAATCATATGGCTGATGGCCCCTTATTCACATGTTTGTCCAGAGCCACAACATTTGCAAACAGCCAGAAGAAAGGTCGGTTCTCACCAGCCTTAAGTTGAGCTTCAATTACCAAATGCTGATATTCAAAAAATAGACAAACAGTGCCTTAAAAAACACATTTGCAATATGGATTCACCAGAGCAAGGTCATTGCAAGTACTTGCCACGATAACAAAATTAAAATGCCACAACTCTGCAATCTTCCCCTTCACATTATTATTGTCACACTCCATTGTACTCCTATGCCCACCTCCCTGTTGTTGTTTCAGTTGAGGCTCCAGGACCCTCTTATTAAAAAGGCCTGAGGATAAATAAGTGTACTGGGTGTCTAATCAATGTTTTTTTCTATTTCCCGGTTGCAAATAATGATCTGTGGGTTTCTAAAATCAATGCCTTTCCTGTAATCTATTATTCAAAAGGATGACATATGTCCTCTTTAATGCTGTTGTTTCGGTTGAGGCTCCAGGACCCTCTTATTAAAAAGGCCTGAGGATAAATAAGTGTTCTGGGTGTCTAACCAATGTTTTTTTCTATTTCCCGGTTGCAAATAATGATCTCTGGGATTCTAAAATCAATGCCTTTCCTGTAATCTATTATTCAAAAGGATGGCATATGTCCTCTTTCATGCTGTTGTTTCGGTTGAGGCTCCGGGACCCTCTTATTAAAAAGGCCTAAGAATAAATAAGTGTACTGGGTGTCTAATCAATGTTTTTTTTTCTATTTCCCAGTTGCAAATAATGATCTGTGGGTTTCTAAAATCAATGCCTTTTCTGTAATCTATTATTCAAAAGGATGACATATGTCCTCTTTCATGCTGTTGTTTCGGTTGAGGCTCCGGGACCCTCTTATTAAAAAGGCCTGAGGATAAATAAGTGTACTGGGTGTCTAATCAATGTTTTTTTCTATTTCCCGATTGCAAATAATGATCTGTGGGTTTCTAAAATCAATGCCTTTCCTGTAAACTGTTATTCAAAAGGATGACATATGTCCTCTTTCATGCTGTTGTTTTGGTTGAGGCTCCGGGAACCTCTTATTAAAAAGGCCTAAGGATAAATAAGTGTACTGGGTGTCTAAACAATGTTTTTTTCTATTTCCTGGTTGCAAATAATGATCTGTGGGTTTCTAAAATCAATGCCTTTCCTGTAATCTATTATTCAAAAAGATGACATATGTCCTCTTTCATGCTGTTGTTTCGGTTGAGGCTCCGGGACCCTCTTATTAAAAAGGCCTGAGTATAAATAAGTGTACTGGGTGTCTAATCAATGTTTTTTTCTATTTCCCGGGTCATATAAATGATCTCTGGGATTCTAAAATCAATGCCTTTCCTCTAATCTATTATTCAAAAGGATGACATATGTCCTCTTTCATGCTGTTGTTTCGGTTGAGGCTCCGGGACCCTCTTATTAAAAAGGCCTAAGAATAAATAAGTGTACTGGGTGTCTAATCAATGTTTTTTTCTATTTTCCGGGTCATATAAATGATCTCTGGGATTCTAAAATCAATGCCTTTCCTGTAATCTATTATTCAAAAGGATGACATATGTCCTCTTTCATAATGTTTTTTCTGTTGAGGCTCCGGGAGCCTCTTATAAAAAGGCCTAAGGATAAAGAAGCCTACTGGGTGTCCAATCAATGTTTTTTTTCTATTTCCCGGGTCATATAAATGATCTCTGGGATTCTAAAATCAATGCCTTAACTGTTATCAATTGTTCACAAGGATGCCATATGTCCTCTTTCATGCTGTTGTTTCAGTTGAGGCTCCGGGAGCCTCTTATAAAAAGGCCTAAGGATAAAGAAGTGTGCTGGGTGTCCAATCAATGTTTTTTTTTATTTCACAGTTGCAAAAAAAATTATCTATGGCTTTGTAAAATCTATGCCTTACCTGTCATCTATTGTTCAAAAGGATGCCATATGTCCTCTTTCCTGCTGTTGTTTTTGTTGGGGGTCTGGAACACTATTCTAAAAAGGCCGAAGGAGAACGACCTGTACTGTACTTGGTGTCCAATCATGTTTTTGTTTTCAATTTCACGGTTCATAATAAATATCGCCGTGTAACTAAAATCAATGCCATACCTGTACTCTGTTGTTCAAAAGGATGGCATATGTGGTGTTTCATTCTGTTGTGGTTGTTGAGGGTCATGGCCGTGGGACAGCGTATAAAACGGCTGAAGGAGAACAACCTGTACAGCCTTGCTCCACTTTTTAGGCAGGCCAGCTCTTTGCATACATGCCCACAGACTCTGTAACGCATGCCTCTTTTAGGGAGAGGTGCAGCCATAATGCAGGGTCAGAACCTCTGCCTGCAACTGTTATACTCGATTTTGCGAAAGGAAGTTCCCTGCACGCACGCATTGTTGTTATATTTTGGTGAGGGTAATCATGATGGCCATGTAGACCACCACCACTGAGAGTCCTGGAAGTAACAGGGATGAGATGAAAGAGCTAAGAATAGTAGAACTTGAAACAACAGAGTTAGCCATGGGTGTTAGTGCAAGACCACTTGGCTTTTTTTTGGCTTTGGGTGCGGCTATTCATGCAGGCCATATATAGCTGCCACCATTCGGTGTTGTATCAGGTATTAAACTAATAAGAAGAGTACTACCAAAATACAGCCAATGAAGGGCCTTATGAAGACAGAGCCAAGGTTGGATTGTAATATTTGGTTAGGCTAATCATGATGGCCATGTAGAGCACCACCGAGAGTCCTGGAAGTAACAAGGATGATAAGATGAAAGTGCTAAGAATAGTACTACTTGAAACAACAGAGTTAGCCATGGGTGTTAATCCAAGACCGCTTGGATTTATTTTTGTATTGGGTGCGGCTAATCATGCAGGCCATATAGAGCTGCCACCATTCGGTGTTGTATCAGCTATAAAAATAATAAGAACTGTACTATCAAAATACAGACAATTAAGGGCCTATGAAGACTGAGCAAAGGTTGGATTGTAGTATTTTGTTCGGCTAATCATGATGGCCATGTAGACCACCCGTAACAGGGATGAAAGTGCTAAGAATAGTACTAATTGAAACAACCGAGTTAGCCATGGGTGTTAGTCTAAGACCACTCTGCTTTTTTTGGGGTTTGGGTGCAGCTAATCATGAAGGCCAGATAGACCTGCCACCATTTGGTGTTGTAACCGGTATTAAACTGCAAAGAACAGTACTACTTAACATAACCTACTTACCATGGGTCCCAGAGCATATGTTTGGTTATTATATTTTGTAAGGGTAATCATGCAGGCCATATAGACCTCCACCGATAGGGTGAGTATGAGTAACAGCTATTAAAATGTGAAGGACATTACTAATTAACACAACATAGTTACCATGGGTCGCAGACCAAGAGCAGATGTCTTATTATTATATTTTGTATGGGTAATCATCCAGGCCGTATAGACCTCACCAAATAGGGGGAGTTACAGAGATTAAAGTGCTAAGAATGGTAGTACTTAAAACACAACCTAGTTAAAATGGGTACCAGACCGCATGTCTTATTATTATATTTTTTCAGGGTAATCAGGCAGGCCATATAGAACACCCCCGATAGGGGGGGACGGGACAGGGATTAAAGTGCTAAGAAAAGTACTAATTAACACAAGCTAGTTATCATGGGTCCAACACCGTGTGTCTTGATGTTATACTTTGTCAGGGTAATCATGCAGGCCATATAGACCTCCCTTGATAGGGGGAGTAACAGGGATTACAGTTATAAGAATAGTACTACTTAAACACAACCTAATTACCATGGGTCCAAGACCAGATGTTTTATTATTATACTTTGTCAGGCTAATCATGCAGGCAATATAGAGCTCCAACAAAAGGGGGGGTAAGAGGGATTCAAGTGATAAGAAAAGTTTTACTTAACACAACAAAATTACCATGGGTCCCAGACCACGTGTCTTGTTGTTATACTTTGTCAGGGTAATCATAACCGCCGTATAGACCTCCACCAATAGGGGGAGTTACAGGGCTGAAAGTGCGAAGAACAGTACTACTTAACACAACCTAGTTTAATTATTAGACTTTATCAGGGTAATTATATATCTAACAAATCTATCTATTTCTCTTCTATCGATTCTATCTAACTATCAATCTATGTATATCTATCTATCCTATCTATCAATCTATCTTCTGTCCGGGATGTTTTGAGACAGCCACTTTGGGAATGTTAGTTGATTTAGGCCCATTATGGCTTAAAAGCAGACTCTGCATAAACTATGTAATTTTCCATGGGAGTTTTGCCAGGGATCCCCCTCCAGCATGCGACAGTCCAGGTGTTAGTACCCTTGAAACAACTTTTCCATCACTATTGTGGCCAGAAAGAGTCCTTGTAGGTTTTAAAGTTCGCCTGCCTATTGAATTCAATGTCGGTTCGCGCGTTCACGAACAATACCGGAAGTTCGAGTCCGCCGTCACTAGTTCTGGCTGCAATACTCATAATTGGTGGTGGAAAGTGTAGAGGAAAGGTATTAGGTAGAGGAGAGGTATTTCCTCTAAGCTAAAACTTAGATATAATTACTATCCAAACCTAATAAAGAGAAAATTTAAATAAAAAGATTTACATATGCTGGAAACTACCTTCTGATGTGACTTGAATATTAATGTTACTGTAAGTGTTAGACTAATACAGACAGTTGGATCAAAATCGAAGCTAGTCTCAAAATGCATATTTCTATCTTTCATATATGAGATAATTCTAGATAGGTTACAGGTCTGAGTTCTCTGTTTACTATACTTTACTATAATCTCTATTTACTATATTACACAGATCTTGGGTGTGGACTACCAATAGGGTTATTTTATAGCAGCTAAATTGAGGATTTGAATAACAGTTCAAGTACAAGCTTAATAATTGTACTTCAATAATTGATAATAATAATTGAGGTTTAAGTCCTGTTGTGAATCCTACAAATTAATTGATGTTTACATCCTCTTAGATAGTCTTTTAACTAAAGGGTTGTATCAGCTCATAAAACGGCAACTTCTCATAAAGGGAATAGGGTAGGCAGAGTGTCTATGTCCTTACAGGCAGGACTAATCATTATTAAGTTATTCAGTTGTTATTATTTTTATTTGTATTTTATTTTAAGAGGTAGGTGAAGGGATTTGTAGATCCAAATTTGGAGGTCACTTATAATAAGGGGCTAGTAGGATTTAAACAGGTCCTTTCCTAATCATGACTCTCTTTTTAGTTAAGGTTTAGGAGATGAAACAGGTCCTCTTTGTTATTTAAACCTCTTGGGTGCAAACAGTCTAGATGGAAAATCCATTTAGATTCCTCCGTTAATAACCTCTTCTCGTGATTACCTCCTCTTCAGTTTTTTGGCACCTTTTGAATCCCTATATATTTCACAGTTTTAATGTCACCTTGGTGTTTCTCAGAGAAATGTTTATATAGAGGACTATCTTTGCTGAGTTTTTCTATGAATCGGAGGTGTTCACGTATCCTGTCCCTTAGTGGTCTCGACGTCTGTCCAACGTATTGGAGACCACAGGGACATTGGAGTAAGTAGATCACATTTTTGTTCTGGCACCGGATCAAGTTTTTGATTTTATACTTCTTTTTGGTGTTAAAAGAATGAAATTCTGCACTTTTTTCTCTGCATTTGCATGCTTTACATTTGTGGCATGGAAAAAATCCTACCACGTTTTTACCAAATGCATCTTTGATCACTGGAGACTTCTTCCTCTGTATACTGGGAGCCAGTCTCGTTTTTAGATTTTTTGTCCTTCGATATATGAATCTGGTTTTTTTTGGTATTTTATCCCCCAGAATATCATCATCTTTGAGCATGTTCCAATGTTTACGGAAAATGTTCTCTATAATTTTACTATTCTTACTGTATTCAGTAATTAGAGGAATATTAAGGATCTCTGTATCCTCATTCCACTTACTTTTCTCTTTGTAATGTGTCAGATCTTTCCTTTCTATTTGGTCTACTTCTTGTATTTTTTGATCAAGAAAATCTTCTTCATAGCCTCTCTCTATGAATTTCAACTTGATCACTTGTGCCTGTTATTTCCACTTAGAGGGATTGGAGCAATTTTTCTTCATTCTTAGAAGTTGTCCCTTCGGGATGTTATTCTTCCATTTTATGTGATGGCAACTTGACTTGTGGATATAGTTATTGCTATCCACTTTTTTGAAGTGTGTTGATGTCTCTATTTTTCCTCCTTTCACCTCTATTAGCAAATCCAGATATGTGAGTTTTTTATAACTCCATTCATACGTGAAATTCAGATTCACGATGTTCTTGTTCATGATGTTAATGGTATATTCGAGATCCTCCTGTGATCCTTTCCAGACCATAATTATATCGTCTATATATCAGCGATAAAGAACCAGGTCCGCGCCGGCTGGGCAAGAGTCCCAGAAAATTTCTTCCCACTTTGCCATGTATAAATTCGCATAGCTCAGTGCGAACCTGGTCCCCATCGCCGTCCCACAGATTTGTCGATAGAATTTATTATAGTCACAGAAATAATTGTGATTTAGGATATAATGGATACTGTCTAGGATAAAGTCACATTGTTTGGTTGGGATCTCATTGTCTTTCTCCAAATAAAATTTTACTGCCTCTATTCCTTCTTTACAGGGTATACTCGTATACAACACTGTAACGTCACATGTCACCAAAATATAATTTTTCTCCCATGTTAGGTTCTCCAGAAGATTTAATAACTGAGTTGATTCTCTTAAATACGAGGGGCATTGTCTCACATGTTTCTGTAAGTGTTTGTCCACGTATTCAGACAAATTACTGCTTAGTGATCCTATCCCCGATATTGTTGGTCTTCCTGGGGGATTGTTGAGACATTTATGGATCTTTGGGAGATGATATATGATTGGGGTCCTTGGATAGTGTATATTGAAATAATTATACTCTTTGTCATTTAGTATATTCTCTTCTTTAGCTGCCTTTAATAGATCCATTAGTTTCTCCTTATAGTTATCGACTGGATTGGCTTTCAGTCTTTGATAGGTCTTACTATCACTGAGTATTCATTCTGTCTCTGCTTTATAATCCGTTTTGTTCATCACTACAATGCCTCCGCCCTTGTCGGCAGGCTTGATGATGAGATTTTGATTTTGTTCCAACAGCTTAACAGTTTCCAATTGTTTCCCAGTCAGATTTTGGCTCCTCCTATTCATCCTTTTAAGATTTATATCTCGTATCTCCCTACAGACTATTGTCTTGAATGCTTCTATTGTTGCACCTTTGTAAGTTGTGGGATAAAAGGTTGATTTAGGTTTGAGTCCTGTGTGTTGATAGTTATCCTCATCTCTTGTGCTTTCATACTCTCGGGGAGCAGACTCCGTTCGCTCTAAAGCAGATTTAAGAAAAAAATCTTTTTAAAGTTAATTTTCTAATGAACTCTTTGGTTCACGAATGTCGTAAATTTGTCCAGGCTTCGGGCTGGGGCAAAGGAGAGGCCCAGTTTCAGAATAGATTTCTCTTCTTTATTGAGTTCGTATGAGCTGAGGTTGAAAATTCCTTTGTCATTCCAGTCCTCCTTATTAGCCTCACTTTGACAATCTCTTTTCTTCAATTTTACACCTCCTCTTTTTCCTCTATGGGTCTTGTTTTTGCCCTTGTGGTGGATTGATTTTGTTCTCTTTCTTTGTGTTGATGACGGTCCCACCCTAAAAAAGAGGGGGAGGGTACGGGTTGAGATGGTTGAGGGGTATGTGATGTTGCAAAAGTCGACCCATTTTCTGAAGCTTCTGTTGGTTTTCATATTTGGTTGACCCTCATTTCTTTCCATCTTACTGGCCTCTTTCACTTTTCCATTGTCTGAGTTCACTCTTGGTCTTTGTCTTCTTTCCTGTCTTGAAGGATCATAATAGTTTTTGTCGTCTGGGTAATTTTCAAACTTCCTATCATTGTTTCTTCTTCCATCGAACCTTCTATCAGTTTGTCTCCCTCTTTCATATTGCTCCCTGGGCTCAGGAAACCTATTCCCTTGTTTGTATTCTTCTATAAGGTGATTTTGATCGTCCCATTCTCTTTGATACTGTTGTCTTTCAGAATGGAGTGGATGTTCCCAATTGTTATGCCTTTCATATCTCTCCCTTTGGTTAGGCCTGTATTCTCTGTATTCCCTGTCTCTATATGAATTCATAGGGAATTCTCTCCTTTCTCTAGTTTGCTCATAATGATCTCTATCCCTTCTCCGATTCATAAATGATCCCTCATAAGTATTTCTTCTGTATCCATTAGAGTCATTAGGATAATTCCTGTGTCTATAGTTATAGTTATTCTGCCCATTTTGATGATCATTATGTCTGTATGGTCTATTGCTATACTTATTTTGCCTGTATGTTCTATTATTATTATTTCTTCTATAATAGGGTATGTCAGCATGATTCTTTGTGTATTCATAATTTGAGTTGTCCTCTCTATTTTTTGTTTTTTTATATGTTACAGTCTTCCACGTATTGGATTCCTCAATATTCATTTCTGTATCTATACTCTCTGTGTTTATGTTTTCCTCACGTTCTGTATTTTGACAATCATCTTCAGTTTTCCTTTCTATTTCTCTCATAAGATTTTTTTTTCTTTTTTATAATGTCATCTTTCATTTTACTTACTTTTTTAACTAAATTGTTTTTCTTGTCTACAATTTCCTGATATTCCGGGCCTGAACTTTCTAGATTGAGTACAATAACTTCATTGTCCTTAATCTCAAGATCTAAATCAGTTATTAGAGATTCTCTATATTCTATAATCAATTTCATTAGTTTCTTAGAAGTTTCTAATAGAACCTTCCTCCATTTCTCAGCAATACTTTCTGAAAGTGGAAAAGCACATTCTTTGTGCACTAATAGCCCCTTGGGGATCATTTTTAATTCTAAGCATTTCTTGAGAAATGTAATTTCTGCTTTGAATCTTACCTCAGATATAAGCAGTTTCTCAAGTTCTTTAAATATTAAATGGATGTCTAAAGTATCTTCATCATCAGCCCTTGTACCAACTTCTATTTAGTTATTAATATTAATATTGATCAGCTGCCTAAGATTCGCAAATGCAGTCATATTCTAGGTGTATGAAAACACTAAAAGTAAATCAAAGGTTCTAAATGAAATAGGATAGGACAATAGCTTTCTGTTAGATATGAATTAGGGATATAATACTGCAAGAGAGGATAGTGGCTGCTTGGTTAAGGCTAGGATTGAAAGATTATGAGGAAAGGTGATAACTAAGCACCAACTATACAACAGACCTCCAGCTCTAATAAATTGGCACCTAGTTGCCAAAGAGTAGATACAATTGCGGGGTTTTAATTTGGAATCAAGCCACCCCTGCACTTTCTTTTTAACCACTTGTTAGGATCAACACAAGTTCAAGTTGTGCCGCTGTTTTATTTGTTTCCATTTTAATATATGTTCGCATTAGTTGATTTGTAAACTATTCACACGTATTTCGTTATATTTTGGAATCAAGCCACCCCTGCACTTTCTTTTTAACCACTTGTTGTTGTTGTTTTTTTATTGATTAAACACATAGGGAAAACCTCAGATTTGAGCCATCAACATTTCACTTTCCAACCAGTTTAAGCAACCTGAATTATATCCACTTTTTCATTGTATTTCATTGTTTTTATATTAGAGTGTGTAAGCACGCTCCTAGCATTCTATGTATCAGAATTTTATGCGTTAGAAAAGAGAAAATTAATAAACACAGTGTTCCGAGACATTTTATGGAATTTCATAATAGTGATCCTTGTAACCTAAAGATACAAGTAATAGACTGGGTCCCCCCTAGTGAACATGATAGGCTTTTAAAACTACGTAAACTAGAGACCCTTTGGATCTACAAAATTAACTCTCTGGCACCTTTGGGGTTAAATATAGAGATTGATGTGGCAGCTCATATGTAGCCATTTCTGTTGACTGGTTTTTTCTATTGTTGCTTATTTCTGGCTATGTAAGATGATTACTATTTCCTGTCTATTGGATATCAGTATTTTAGTTAGGCATAATTATTTTAGGAAAATGTTTTAAGTTTTTTATTGTATAGGAAGGAAACGTTCTAGATAGGCTCATGATTTTAAACCTGACGTTTTTAATGTTAAGTTATGCATAATGCATTATAACATATCCTTGTGTGCAATATTATATGTAATTGTTTTATTGTATATAATATTTAATATTAGAAATGTTTATCTAATTTTGGATGTTTAAATGTTGTTTTTAAATAATGAGTGACTTGCCCCTGAAGGTGTGGCTATAATAACCAACACAGGTGTATCCTATACCTACATGGACCTTTTGTAGGTATATAGGGGCCTCCCTGTTGTTGCAAGTCATTCACTATTTTCCTCTTGAAAAAGCCCGTCCGCTCAGACGGGGGAAACGCGTTGAGGTGTTCTGTGTATGAATTATACACATTTTAAGCTTGAATATCAGTGATCATATCTGTAGGTGAGAAGTGGATTCCAATACCGCTGTTTACCGCTACCCCTGCTTGATCATCTATAGTTCTATGTGTACAGTGATGCTTTGCATCTGGTGAGTTTGCTACTTACTATATTTATTTCTTCTGGCTATTTGTCTCAATAAATCTGCTTGAATCTGGGTGCACTTTTTTGTTCTCTTTTTGTCCTATGTGAGTTTCCGTTGGCTGCTGGGAGAAGAACACAGCCTCAGAACAGCTGCACCCTTACCACCGCAATCCTCTAGTGGCTACGTCATTTCCCGACATACAAGTTTGAGCCCAGGAAACGTAAAGTACTGTCTACCTGAGTTACCGTCAGTACAAGGCTGCTCATAACGGGTAATCTTTTTAGACTGTATCAGCAACTCACGCTCGATTACCTTCACGATAAGGATGTTTGCTTGAGGATTTTTTTCAAACTATCTATGAATCTTGCTGTCATTCAGGGAAAGACTTGGTTCATATTATTATATTAACTTATTGTTGTAATTTTTCGTTTACAGGCATCTATCTTCATTATATCGCTTGTTTAATACTCATGAAAGGGTTTTAGCGCAGACAGTTTGCTTGTGGTGTGTATTAATTGTTTCAAAGAAAATCTTTTATTGTTTCAAAGTGTAACATGGATCCATGACTACTGTTGTATATTTTAAAATGTATCAACCTTTTAATCAAATGTAATAAATTGTATTATTCCATACTTATTGTTTGGTATTTGAGTATCTGCCCATAGACCCTGCCTACGTTTGTTTGGCGCTCTGATATCAAACCCCGCAATTGTATCTACTCTTTGGCAACTAGGTGCCAATTTATTAGAGCTGGAGGTCTGTTGTATAGTTGGCGCTTAGTTATCACCTTTCCTCATGGTCTTTAGAACGCTGTTTCATAACTGCTGTTACCAGCGAGCCTGAAGGCTCGCGCGGAAACAGGGAGCTTGATAATTCAGCCCCTAAGGCTTTTACGCTAGTATGATGGAACTGGCTTTTTTAATGTTGCATGCTGCAATATTATTCTATAAACGTAACTGAATGGATGATAATATGGATCCAAAACACTGGCTATATTTATGTTGCATGCTGTTTTAGCTCCATATTATCTGCATCCGTTAAGTTCAGTGGCGAACATAATGAACAAGATTTGTTTTGGTCCCCCCAAAATACTCAAAGTAACAGTACCAAGCGATATATAACAACCATGACCCCCAAACAGAATGAATTCTAACTGCAAGGCATCTCAGCAACTACAAATAGACAGTCACTCCTTGCACTAAATGAGTCTCTTCTCTGTGACTGCTCAAATCCTAACTCCCTATTATTTAAGGAAACATTCTCCATCCCACTATAATGCTTCTGATTGTGATCTTGCACTTTGTTTCAGGATGTAGAAAACCCCTACATTAAAAGGTTTAAAGGGACAGTGTGCTGTAATAATTTATATGGTTAAAGGGACACTAAACCCAATTTTTTTCTTTTGTGATTCAGATAGAGCATGCAATTTTAAGCAACTTTCTAATTTACCCCTATTATCAATTTTTCTTTGTTTTATTGCTATCTTTACTTTTTCACAACAAACAACACTAGCCTAATGCTTAGATATGCACAATGCAGTTTGGGGTTCTCTAAGCCACAATCATGCTCTATCTTGTAAAATACTAAAGCACTTGGGTTTGTTGATATCATTAAACCATTTTTACCTTTTAGGATAAAGACAAAGAAGACACAAGAGAAGTTAATTCTACACATCACTCATACTGCTTTTCTTTCAAGTTCTACATAAGGAGCATAACACAAATTGGTTTTAGAATCATGCTTCTTTATTTTACAACACTTATTGCAAACTTTATTTGTTAACCTTAACCAAAACAGTCTGCTAACTTATCTGAGTATATAGATCAGTACCTGCAGAGATATGTAGTCACCCTCCCCTCCTTTCTAAAAGATTCCCTGGAAGTCTTAAATATTTTAGATGGAATAGAGTGGGAGGATGATTACATCTTGGCTACATGTGATGTTTCATCTTTGTTTACATGTATTGAACACTGTAAAGGTTTGGAAGCTATACGACTTTATCTGTATAACGATGATTCACTAGTAAAAGAACAAAAAGAGTTTATTTTGGACAGTATTCAATATATTCTTAAACACAATTTTCTTTCCTTAGATATGGTGAGTCCATGAAATCATCCATTACTAGTGGGAATATCACTCCTGGCCAGCAGGAGGAGGCAAAGAACACCACAGCAAAGCTGCTATATATGTCACTTCCCTTACCCATAACCCCCAGTCATTCTCTTTGCCTGCGGTGCAAGGAGGAGGGGAAGTTTTGGTGTCCAATCTACAATCAAGATTTTTTTTATTTTAAAGCAGAGAAGGTTTGCTCTGATCTTTCTAAAGGGTCTAGCCTTAGCCCATGTCAGTCTCTTCAGTAGGGCAATGGTGGCTTTTAAGCAATTGGGAACTTGTGGGGTACAATCCTCACTGTGTTTTCCCAAAACTTTTTGCTGCCCTATTTAGATAGCCTGAGTAAGTTTACTTAGTCTTTCTGTATTTCTACAGGTCCATGTGAGGCATAGCATCCTCTCAAACCAGGTGAGCTGTCCTGCTGCCGGACAGATAAATATTGAGGTAAGTGCCAGTTTTATTTTCCTATGTAGCAGGAAAAAAATTGGCACTTAGCTGAAACGCTGCAGGGACATTTTTTATTATTCCTGTCAGGGTGCAGGTTTTTATGGCAGCTTTTGCAGGCACTGTTAGTGTGAGGAGTTATTTATTTTATTGATGGCTCAGTGAGGATCCGTTTTTAGTAACGGATTATGTACTTTTTTTGGGGGGTCTGCTTTTCAAGAAAGTTGTTTAAAAAAAAAATTCTCAGCTGTAAGACCGCCCCTTTTAGGGAGGTTCTGATTCTGTGAGTTTTTTTGGCGCTTTTCTTCACTTCCTGTAAGAGTGAGATGTGCATATTTCAGATGGATCTGCTGTTTAGAAGGCTTCTTGATGTTTTTGCTTCTTTGGAATCCGGATTGTAAACGGGATTGTTTTTTTTCCTCAGTTTGCTGCAGGTTGCAGGACAGGTAGGGCACCTCAGTAATTCTGCTGAGGTGTAGAGTGTTTTTTTGGTTCTGTATTATATCCTTAATACAAAAAAAAAAGAAATTTAACATTTTTTTTATTATCGATCAGGAGGCTGTGCAGGATGTTACCTGTAGCTTATGTTTTGATGCCCAGGTGAAACCTTCAGTACCTTTTTGTTCTTCATGTATTGAAAGAACTTTAGCTTATAGAAATAGACTTTTTGACCCTGAGCCATCATTTGCTAAGGCGGATGCTGTTCAGGACCTCCTGTTTCAGATGTGCCGCAGTTTTCTCCTCAAGCATCCCAATCCTATTTATCTGCACATGCAGTGCCCTGCGTTTCCTCTCATGCTCCGTCTGGAGTTACTTTGCAAGATATTGCTAACCAGGTATCTTCTGTGGTATCTGAGGCGCTGTCTGCTTTTCCCTCGCTGCAGGGAAAATGCAAAAGGAAATTTAAAGAAACAGTAAGTAAGGTTTCTGATCCTGAAGTGGCTAATCAAAGTATTTCCTCTCAGAAGTCTGAGGATGAAGATTCTTCTGGTGCATCTGAGGGTGGAATTTCGGATTCAGGCAGTATAATTCCTTCTACTGATGCTGAAGTTGTGTGGGAGGCTTGCTCACCTAAGAATTGCTTTAAACATTTATTTTTTCTGTACCTCTGATTTCGCAAATGCTATTAAATGTACAGATTGGTTTGAACTTCATGTCTCCAAGGATGTTGCTGTTAAGGCACTGCCACTGCTTTCTCCTTTTATGTCCCAAGCCTATATAGCGTCACATGCAGTGCCATGCGGTTCCTCTCAATCTCCTGGAGGAGTGTATTTGCTTACAGAAGTTGCAAACTCAGGTATTTTCTGTGGTATCTGTGGCTTGGTCTGTTTTCCTTTACTACAGGGAAAAGGCAAGAGGACATTTTAAGTCTCAGATAAGAGGGTTTCTGCTCCACATGCTGCTACACAGGTTTGTCTTCTTCCAAGTTAGTGAGGAGGATTCACCGGTAGTTTCTGAAGCTGAAATCTCAGATCTGGACAGTATAATTCCTTCATCTGTTACTGAAGTGGATCCCTATCGTCTTTCCTTCTGAGTTTTGTGAACTTTATCAGTTCTATATTTTTCTTTCCTCTCTAGAAGGGTTCTAGACGTGCTGTGAGATGTTCACAGGATTGTTATAGAGAATTTGGGGATATTTTTCCCTGTCTCACGTCCTTTTTAGGATTTCCTGTCGCTATCTCTTGAAATGCACAGTGTCTTTTAGTAGAACGGAACTTTCTACTTGTAATCAGAGAACTTAGATCTCTGCGGAGATAATCTAGTTTTCTTTCTTACATAGGTAAGAGGCTGGAGGTTTAATTGTTCATTTAGAGCAATGTCTTGTCTTATTAGACTTGCTGTACTAGCCGCTGGGCATCGTGGCTGAAATCTATGGTCAGCTGAGAAGCCTACTTTTGGGGTACAGCCTAGGCTTTATAGTTCTGCAGTTGCAGATTCAATTCTTTCTGTTTCCTCCAAATACACACTTCTAGTGTCTCCTTTTAAGGATTAGACCTTGTTTGGGTCATGCCTTTTCGAGTCCAATCTAAGTTTTCCTCCCAGAGGCAGATTTCTCTTTCTAGAGTATCTGCAATCCAAGTAGAATGAGAGGCATTCCTTGAACTGGATTCAGGGTCTTCATCTCTGGGAGTGACAGTTCCAGTCCCAGTTTGGGAACGGGATATTGGTATTTACCTCAAATATTTCAGATTCTGACCTTCAAAGTAGTATCATTTCTCCTTTGGTTCAAGGCCTGTTCATAACAAACTTAGACCTGGGAGATTTATTGTTCCCTTGATCGGAATCTTCTCTAGTTTTCTTAGTTTATGCCATCCCAGTCAGACCTTTAGGTCTTGGGATATTGCAAGTGTGTTTTTCTGGACAATATATAGCTCAGGTATCATCTTGACTTCGAACTAACGCTCTTTTAAGAGATCTTGTCCAATCTTCTTTTCCAGGGATGGTAAATGAATCTGGAAAAGAGTTCCCCTGTTCCATCCAGAAGGGTAATTTATTTGAGACTACCGCCACAATACCTTGAATGCACCCGATTTTGTTTGATTTCGGAAGTTATGCAGGGTCAGGTCTGGTCAGTACCTGGATGGGAGATCGCCTGCGAACACCAGGTGCGGTATGCTTGGACCTTATTTGATTCTTTATCTAGGAGATGTCTTTCAGAGGTCAGAAAATCAAGGATTTATTCCTTTTCCCCACTCTGCAGTCTTCTGTCTAGTGGCCGGTGGATAGCTTAGCCATCTTGCAACCAGGAGGTTGTGAGTTTGGATTTAGCTGCAGTTGATATTTCTTCACTTTTCTGTGACTCTGTGTATGGAGGGAATTGGTCTGATGATATTCCATGGACATCATTCCTTTTGCTATTTTCCATGACATGGAGAACTTTCGGATCTGTTTTAAAGGATAGATTTAGGATAGTGAAAGGTAGATGGCACTGGTCTGCAGAATGATTTTTCTCTAATGATGAAGAGAAAAACAGGGCTTGAGGTGTGTGTAGGAACCAAATGAATATGAGTGCAGTATACTTACTCCATATGCTGCTGTAGTTCAGCTTCAAAATCGTGTATCTCCAAGTTGGGGTATGGTATTCCCATATGATGCCAGCTGTTTGGCTGTGAATAAATGGAGACTCAAATGACAAAGAATCCAATGTGCAAAGTAGAAAAAGTAGTAACTTACTCCATATAACGGAGAATCCGGCTTGGTACAGCAGAAAGAATTTCAACAATCTTCCAATTTGGTGAAAAGATTTATTTTAATTAGCTCAACGTGTTTCAATGTTAAAACGTCTTTGTGAAGGGGCGGAGCTTGGCCGCACTTGTAGATGGCCGCTTGCTAAGTTAGCTCTGAAGCCCCAGTGCATCTATGTGAAAAGCCTGAATAACCCAAAACCTGTCAGAACCCCAATTCTGCTACACAACGAATCCTGAACCCAAGCGGATACTAATATTTGAAGAAGAAGACCGCTTACTATCAGAAAGACCCCCCCTGGGTGAAGACAAACTGTGAGGCCTGGTGCGCGGAGTTTTACCGCGACGTGACTGCACTGCTGCCTACCCGCGGGCATATATCGCCCGGAACCAGGGACTCTCTTGCATCTTACCGGAGGTCGCCTTGTGCCGGGAACATCACACCGGCATACAACACAGGCCTGCTACGCTACGGCTCACTGCGTGGTGCGGCGGCCCTTCCCTAGCCACACGCACACTAACCCAGAGACCGGTTAAAACACAGAGAGGCTTGGAGAAACAGCCTGAACATCAACTAAGTGCGACAGAGAGATTGGAGGCCCTGGAAGTGCATTTTGAAGATCTGCCCTGTCCCGGTAGAACCGCACCAACGCAGAGCTGGTGAGAACACCAAATAATAACAGGGCCCAGGAGGAGTGGGACAGCTAATGTGTGTAACCTGCATTAGACCTCAGGGTGACAAAATTCCTAACTGCAGGGCTGCATTGTTCCCTCACTGAAAGAATAGGCTCCTAGAGTGGGGGAAGAAGATAATAAAGAATAATATATTACCCACAAGGCCTGCCTCTCTCACACAAGAAGCTTATTAGGCAATCAGGAGTATAGTGAGGTTACCTTCCTATTATCAGTATGTCCCAGAAACGACTTGCAAAATCAACTAAGGGCTCTCAGTCCTCTAGTTTGGAGAACTACCTTATTGCAGCTGATACCCAAACAAATACCACAAGGGAGGCCACTGAATCCAGCAAACAGACTGCAGCTGTACAAACTTCCAGCGCAGACCACATTTTCTCTAGTTATGTTACCAAAGAAGATATTAGGCACCTATCTTCCAAAAATGACATTAAAGAAGCAATGATGGATGTGAAAATGTTATTTGGGGAACTGAAAAAAGATATAGCTGCAGTGGATCACAGGGTCACACAAATGGAGGAAGTACAGGAAGAACTCAGATCTGACCTGCAACAACAAGCTAGTAGTATACAGTCTCAAGATACAACAGTACAAAGCCTCACAGACAGAATAGAGGATTTAGAAAACAGGAGCAGGCGTAATAACCTGAGGCTCCGTGGAGTACCTGAGAGAGTTAATCCGCCTGACTTAAATCAATATATACAAGAACTGTTTAAATATCTGAAAAACACTCCTAATGCAGCTGAGATCCCAGTTGAAAGAGCACACAGGGCGCTTAGACCCAAGCCACCAGCCAGAGCCCCTCCTAGGGATATCATTATTAAATTACTCTCATACAAGGACAAAGAAGACATTCTAAGGCATTCCAGGAACAAACACCCCCTAATATTTGAGGGCACAGAGATTCAAATTTATACAGATTTATGTCCTGCTACACTGCAAAAGAGGCGAGACTTACGCTATATTACTTCCATCCTCAAGGAGCAGCAAATCCAGTACAGATGGGGCTTCCCCACATGCATAATAGCATCTAAAGAAGGCACCTCTGCCATCTTCAGGTCGCTGGATGACCTTAGCGCCTTCAATCAGGCATTCGGCCTGCAGATTAGACCTCCGGGAGGAGCAGCTGCTCGTGCACATCCTGGACCGGGGATGGCTCGAGGTGTGGATGGCCACTGATTTCAATCTGGATTCCTACCACAAAGGGACCTGACCCACTGTCATACTATGCACCACCTGAAAGACCCCAGAAATGGGAAACTTCCTCCACTTGAAACTACAACCCAGCTAGACTTCCTGACAGATAAGTAAAACACCTTCCACCCCTTTATTGCATCATGGAAGTGTCACATTCCCCTATTAGCTTAATTGCCCTTAGCTTATTTAATCTGTGTACAGGGAATAATGTCATTTTCTCTAATATGAGGGGGCAGCTACAGGCGGGACGGACTGATATTTGGACTGTAAAAAGAACCCTGTCCTGTAGCTGTACTCGCAATCTCTTGAACACTGGGACAAATGGGATGTTTTGGTTTATGATGTTTGTTTATATTATCACTAACTTGTCATTGCCAACACGTTTATAGTGATAGTGATATAGTGCAATTATTTTCTGTTACTTTAGACACAATAACAGGATAACTGGTTGACTACGCTGAAGGAAATTAGGTTTACGAGATACCATGCTATGTTACTAGTTTCAATCACAGTAGTTCAATATAATAAAAAAAAAAAAAAAAATCTTAGATATGTATGTATGCATATACATAAAAGTTATATCTGAATGTATTCATATTCTTCCCTTAACTTACTGACCCTTGGCTCATGTACCTAAGCACAAGGAATTATGTGATTTTCTCTAATAAGACAAGGCAGCTACGGGTGGGACGGACTGATGCTTGGACTGTACAAAGGGCCCAGCCCTGGAGCTGTTCTTACACCTTTCCTCCAACATTGTGATAGTTTGGATGTTTTTGCTTCAGTAGATTGTTTTTATTGCAACTAATCTGTCATAACCAACATATTTACAGTAACAATTCACAAAGCATTTATTTTCTGTTATCAAAGAAATAGCAACTGATTGATTAACTATTTACACTAAAAGGAACTGAGCCTATGAGAAGCCATGTTTTATTCACAGTTTAAGCTCCCAATAACACATTTCAATATATAAAAAGAAAAGGGGGGGGGGATGGGAGCCAAAAAAAAAAAAAAAAAAAAAAAATTTAAAATGTATACATGCATAGATATCATATTTGAACACTCAAGTGTACCCCCAACACTCTGCGAAGTGGAGCTGGGATTTGAACGTCCATTTCTCAACCCTTATTAAAGGACAGACAGTGGGGACTATAACTTAGGTTCCCTTCACCTCGTTTTAGTTAAAAATAAATTATCCGCAATTGGTTCATACACACGTTCTGACGATTACTTTTTAGATAATTTAGGGTTATTTCACCTACAAAGTTTATCACCATAATTATAATCTGTATAGATGTTCTGGGGCTAATACCTCCTGCTATTTAACTACTCTTGTTTTACAGATTGTTCCCCTTTTCTTTTTTCTTTTTCCCTACCACTCTCCACCCCTAGAAACTAGGAACAGCGACCTTGGATCGCTACTTTATCTACCAGACAATCTCCCCTCCAACCCTCTACTAAACACCTTTTTAAGACTCACTCCCTTTCCCACTGTCACCTCTTTCCCCTTCCCTGACGACCTCAATAGCTCATTTATCTTAACAACCTCCACCCTATCCCCTTCCTACCTCCTTACCCTCTCCCCTTTCCCCCCCCCTTTTTTTTTTTTTTCTCTTCCCTCCCCATCCGCTCCTTAGCTCAATATGCATTCACAGGCCAGGATACATACCTTAGATCTTGTTACTATCAATGTCAAGGGCTTAAATAGCCCAGAGAAAAGATCGGTCGTCACCAGAGACCTTAATAGGCAGGGAGGAGATGTGATTTTCATTCAAGAAACACACTTCGCTAAGACCAGAGAACCTAAATGGTTCAATAGACACTACCCGACCGCACACTTCGCATCTGGACCTTCCAAAAAGAACGGAGTGGGGATCTTGTTTCGCCACTCCACACCATTCCAGACCGAACAAGAATTAAAAGACCCCAATGGAAGGTACTTAATTTTAGTAGGTACGTTATATGGTAGACATATGACTCTGGTTAACCTCTACTTCCCAAACACTGCCCAAGACTTATTCTTTAAGAAAATTGTGCTTAAGATCCTTGAAATACAGAAAGGGATACTTTATGTGGGAGGAGACTTTAATGTCTCCCTAGACCCAGCCATGGATACCTCGGACGGTCTTTCTAGTGCCCCGAGCAGAGTAGTTAAGCACCTGACACGATCATTAAGGGATATGGTTCTGCATGACATCTGGCGGACCCTACACCCGAAAGAGAGGAATTATACTTTTTACTCGTTCCCTCACAAAAAATACACGAGGATAGATTACCTCCTCACTGACTCCGCGGGACTTACAGTCACGACGGATTGTTGTATCAATCCAATAACGTGGTCAGATCATGCCCCTGTCAGATGTACAATAGACTGGCCCAATACCCCGATAATACCATATCTTTGGAGATTGGACGAAAACCTATTGGATGACAAATCTCTAATGCAAAAACTACAAGATGGGATTAACGAATACTTTCGTTTCAACGTAGATGAGACTTTGGCAGACTCAGTAGTATGGGAGGCACACAAGTGTGTTGTCAGAGGTATACTGATGAGACACAGCGCAATGTTGCGCAGAGCAAAAAGAGACACCTATAATGCCCTCCTAGCTCAAGTGAGCCAAACGGAATTGGCTCACAAGGAGCAACCACACAACCGGGAAAGGCAAGAAAGCTTGTCTGAAGCTAGATCAGCCCTGCTGAATCATTTACAGAAAGAACAGCATAGGAAAGCACTTACTTTGCGCCAACAGTTCTTTGAGCATAGTAATAAAGCGGGTAAGCTTTTGGCCCGGGCACTGGCTAGGAAGAGACTGCGCTCCTATGTTTATGAGATGGTCGACAAACAGGGCGAGAAACACAATGACGGGCAATCTATTGCTAATATCTTCGGACAATATTACAAGTCCTTATATAATATACGTGATTGTGTCGCCGGACAGGGTGCCCTAGAGGATGAGCAGACCCCTACACGGGAAATCCTAGATTACATCTCGAAGGCAGAACTCCCATGCCTATCAGGGGAAGAAGCAGAAGCTCTTGATTCTCCCCTTACCTGCGAGGAGCTCCTATCGGCCATTAAAGACCTCCCAGTAGGCAAAAGTCCTGGCCCCGATGGATTTGGGACACGTTACTATAAGAAATTTGCGGGTCTTTTAGTTCCTCGCATGCTCCGCCTATTCAACCAGTTATCTGAAACACCAGAATTGCCACACTCAATGCTTGAGGCATTTATCTCAGTAATCCCGAAACCGGGTAAACCAGAGAATCACCCTAGCAGTTACAGACCCATTTCTCTGCTTAACTGCGACATTAAAATCTTGGCCAAGGTATTAGCGAATCGCCTTAAGAAACTCCTCCCACAGCTGGTAAGTACTGATCAGGCGGGATTCATCCCAGCCCGTGAGGCACGTGACAATATTCTCAGAGTCATCCAATTGATCTCACATGCTCAGGCTGACTCCGCACCGTTGGTACTTGTATCAACGGATGCGGAAAAAGCCTTTGACCGGGTAAATTGGACCTTCATGCAGCATACCATGAGAAAAATGGGCATGGGGACAGATTTTATAAATTTAGTCCTCTCCCTGTATTCCAAACCTAACGCCAGAGTCCGGGTGAACGGCTTGTTCTCAGAGCCCTTTCCCATCACTAACGGCACGAGACAGGGGTGCCCACTTTCACCTCTGCTCTTTGCACTTGTTATGGAGGTTCTGGCAAGCCACATCCGAGCCAACCCTAATATCAGAGGCATACAAACAGGAGGACTGGAGCATAAGCTGGCAATGTATGCCGATGATGTTCTGTTGACATTGGCAGACAACTCTCGGTCCCTGCAATCTGCACTGGGGGAATTTGAGGTGTTCGGCAGGGTTTCGGATTTCTCACTTAACCTTTCTAAGTCCGAAATCTTGAATATATCAATGCCACAAGAAGCTTTCCTAAGCCAGAGCTTCGGTTGCCCCTTAAAAGTAGCATCCAAACATTTGAAATATTTGGGCATTACCTTAACACCATCAATTTCAGATATAGTCGATGTGAACTATAAAGCTATCAGAGACGATATTCAGAGAGACGTTAAGATGTGGGAGAACAAAACCATCTCCTGGATGGGCAGGATTCATGTCGTTAAAATGAATATCCTGCCCAGAGTCCTATATGTCATGCAAGCGGTCCCCCTAGCTTCCGCAGGTCATTTAATTCACCAAATACAAGTGGCAATGGAGACATATGTCTGGATGGGACGGAGACCGAGAATACAAAAAAGGACAATGTACCTCCCCAGGAACAGAGGGGGGGCAGGAGTTCCCCACCTGAGTATTTTACAGCAATCTCTTTGCAGCGCATAGTTGAATGGTGCCGGGGATCGGCAGACAAGGCGTGGATAGCCCTTGACAGGGAGATCCTGCAGAGGGGGAACATGGGAGCGCTGGCTTGGATTAGTCCTAGCTCCCGCCCAGACCAAATAGCGCACTACCCCCTGATTAGAGATGTTTTGCAAATCTGGGATAGAGCACTCAAGACGGGGAGTCATATCTCCTCCATAGCTTCCCCACTAATACCCGTTCGAGAAAACCCGGATAATGGCATTGCCAACAGAGCTTATTCCACGGGCTCAAGTTATCCACTGTCCGTAACAATGGTCTCTAACGCCTTAATAAATGGGAAATTGAAAACGCAGAGGGATCTTGCAGATTGGGATCAGGAGCTCTTCACTTCTTGGTTCCGAGTCACCCAACTTAAACATTACTTCAGCACTCTAGGGAGCAGAGACTCTTTAAACAAACAGAGAACGCTGTTTGAAACACTCTGCACATCAGAAATCCATCCTCGCCATTTGATCTCGACCTTATACAAACTCCTAATAGAAGGAGGAGAGGTAGCGCTGCCCTCTTACACGATTGCATGGCAGAGAGACCTGGGAGTGGAGATCGATCCCAAAACATGGCTGACAATCTTTGATAGAGCTAAACGAGCCTCTGTATCGGCAAGATTGCAGGAAATGCACTTTAAGTTTCTGAGCAGGTGGTATCTCACCCCTCAGAGACTGAAGAAAATATACCCCCACGCCGGTGGGGAATGCTGGAGGGGCTGTGGAGAAGAGGGATCCATACTGCATGTATGGTGGCAATGCCCGCTGATACAACATTTTTGGACGGCAGTACTTGGAGAAAGTAGCAGACTTCTCCGGGTGATCCTCCCACCAAACCCCAATTACCTAATCTATCATGAACTCCCCAAGATGGCTTTGGTAGCCAAACGCCATTTACTCCTCCTCATGTTGAATGGGGCCAAGAGTCTCATTCCGAGACATTGGAAGTCGCCTCAGGCACCGAGCCTGGACGAATGGAGACGGGAGGTAAGAGATCTCCTGAATCTAGAGAGGTATCATTACCTGCGAACTGGGAAACTAGAGCTGCATGAATACATGACTCTAATTTGGGAAGGCAGAGACATATAAGCCATTGCTGATTTGGCAGAGTATACAGGACCTGACTTACATGAGTTACTGAGATAAACCCGTGAAGAGTGGAAACCTCTCCCCTCTTCTCCCCTCCCCCCCCCCTCCCCCCCCTTTTTTTTTTTTCCCTCCCCCTTTCTGACCCTCGCATACCCCCCCCGACCTGAACTTCTTAACCCCTTTGCTGATACCTATGTCCCTCTACTAATGCCCCTCTTATTCATCCCTTCCCCTATACACCTTCACTTAACACTTCTTCAACCTCCTTACAAAGACCTGACCAGGCTGAGTGTGCCGAATAATGAACCAGCTATGATATACGGCAAACTTAGATCCTCAGATTACAAACAGTTTAGTTTTACACAACAGAGTTATACCGAAACACTCGGCTTGGAATGATTAAATTGCTTTTTGTGTTAAGAGTTTTTCTGATATAAAAAATGATCGGATGTCTTGTTATTACATAATGTTCATAATGCTTTAAGATACGCACAACACAATGTTATTTTGAATTATGTGGAGCTCTGTGCATTTTGATATGTCACTGTGTGATAATGATTGTAATATGATGTCTGATCATTCAATAAAGCTGATTTCAAAAAAAAAAAAAAAAAAAAAACGTCTTTGTGAAGAGCAAGATTAAAAGCAAGTATAAAAATGGTAAAAACAAATCACTGAGTATGTCTGCTGTATCCAAAAAGCCAGTTTATATACAGGTGTACTAATTATCCAATTTCCTGTTCTGAACAGGAAGTTGGATTTACAATGTGCTTGAATAAAAACAATAATAATACATTGATGGTGAACTAACTTTCAAATCAGAATGATGTCTAATGAAAAAAGCCGATTTTTGTTAAAAATGAATTATAAAAGATAAATTTGACGATTTTTTATGTTTAGTTCAGCATCAACACGATTTTAAACCAATCAGATTTCAAATTCATTATGTTAGCCAATTGAAAAGAAGTTGTTTCGTAAGTCCTCAAAAAGGTAGTTCACAGCTTATAGTTCCGTTTCAGGTCCGATGTATCGTCACGTGATCTGTGTATCCAATCCTAGTCATGCCGTGTAGTGAGAAGCTGATGACGTATCCAAACCATCGTGGTGTGTAGTCACATGATTGCGGTATCCAATCTAAATGAGGCTGTATAACAAATGCGTGTTAGTCTATTGTTTCCGATTGGTCCGTTATTATATGGGAGTGTTTTTGACAAAAGTCCGTAAAGACAAGAGACTTTCTTCCATAGTATTTTTTCAGGAGTATCTATCTCTGGGCGCGTGCTTCTGGAGATATTCCTGGGTGATCTGACCACGGATGCCAACCTGCTGGGCTGGTAAGCTGTCTTGGTCTTGTTTAAGGATTATGGACTCGGAAATGTCTGCTCTCCTCTTTAAACATCTTGGAGTTGAGAGCAATTTGCAATGCTCTGATGACTTGGCCTCAGTCGTCCCTAGCTTGGTTCCAGTCGGACAATATCACCTCAAGGGTTTATATCAACCATTAGGGAAGAACTAGGGGTTCCTTAGCCATGTAGGAGGTGAGTTGGATTGTTCAGTGGGTGGAAGCTCACATTTGCTGTCCGTCATCCACTTTCCAGGGGTGGACAATTGGGAGTCGGACTTCTAAACAGACTGATAATTCATCCCGGGGAGTGATCATTTCCACCCGGAAGTGTTCTCTAGGTAGACCCTCACATGTGGGGTTTCAGGAGTTGGCATCTGTGGGCGTTTCGACAGAACACCAAGTTTCGAAGGTACGGTTTATGGATCATGTGATCCGCAGATCGTCCTGATAGATTTTCTGACGTTTTTCTTGGATTTCAGTCTTCCATACCTTTTTCCTCTGTTTGTTCTCTTTCCAAGAGTCATTACTGGCATTCACATGTGAGAGCGGCGGTGATTTTATTAGCCCCTGCATGGCCTCGCATGGGATCTGGTATGAAGACCTAGTGGAAATGTCGTCTCTCCACCTTGGAGACTACCTCTGAGGAAGGACTTCTGATTCTTGGTCTTTTCCTTCACCTAAATCTCTGAAGCTGACTGCTTGAAGATTGGATGCTTAGTTTTGTCTAAGCGGAAGGTTTTCTGAATTTTTTATCCTTTCTCCAGGGTGGTCTGGAGAAGGGTTTGTCAGTTGGTACCCTGAAGGGTCAGTTTTCTGCATTGTCTATTTTGCTACATAAGCATCTGGTGGACCGGCCAGATGTGCAATCTTTTTGTCAGGCACTGGTCTACATCAGGCCTGTGTTTAAGTTGGTTGCTCCCCCTTGGAAGGTTCTGTTTCTCATTGCTATCTTTTCTGCTTGGAGAGTCTTGGAGCTCTCAGTTTTGCAGTGTGATTCACCTTCTTATCTTTCATGTCGTCAAGGCGGTTATTCGTACTAGTTAGGTTTTCTTCCTAAGTAGTTTTGGATAGATATATTAATCAGAAAATTGCTGTTCCTTCTCTGTGTCCTTATCTTTCTTCTCATAACGTTTGTTGCACAACTTTGATGTTGTGCATGCTTTTATTTTCTATCTACAGGTGACTAAGGATTGTCGCCAGTCTGCTTTTTGTTTCTCTGGGAAAGATAAAGGTCAGAAAGCTTCAGCTACTTCTAATTCTTTTTGGTTGAGTAGTATAATGCGTTTGGTTTAGGAAACTGCTGGACAGCAGCCTCCTGAGAGAATTTCAGTTCATTTCACTAGGGCTGTCCATTCTTCTTGGGCTTTCAAGAAGGAAGTTTCTGTAGAACAGATTTGCAAGGCTGCAACTTGGTCCTCTCTGCATACTTTTTCCAAATTTTATATTTTTGTCTCAGCTGAGGCTTCTTTTGGGAGAAAGGTTCTTCATGCAGTGGTGCCTTCTGTTAAGGTTACCTGTCTTGGCCGTCCCTAATCATCTGTGTCCTCTAGCTTGGGTATTGGTTCCCACTAGTAATTGATGATTTTGTGGACTCACCATATCTTAGGAAAGAAAACAAAATTTATGCTTACCTGATAAATTTATTTATTTCCGGATATGGTGAGTCCATGGCCCATCCTTTATTTTAAGACAGTTATTTTTAACTAAAACCTCAGGCACCTCTATACCTTTGTGTTATCTTCTTTTTCCATTTCCCTTCTGCTAAATGACTGGGGGTTATGGGTAAGGGAAGTGACATATATAGCAGCTTTGCTGTGATGCTCTTTGCCTCCTCCTGCTGGCCAGGAGTGATATTCCCACTAGTAATTGATGATTTCGTGGACTCACCATATCCGGAAAAAAATACATTTATCAGGTAAGCATAAATTTAGTTTTTTTGCGTTTAATGATGAATTTTTTCTTCAAATGTGCGGAACCGCAATGTGAACCAGGTTTGCTCCCAGTTACGCTAACTTATTTATGGGTCTTTGGGAATATATTTATCTCGACTCAGTAGATCTGGGAGCAAACCTGATTTTCTATAAAAGATATATAGATGATATTTTAATTATTTGGAAGGGCAGTAAGGAAGAATTAGATTGGTTAATCTCTAGAATGAACAACAACGAAAGCAATTTGTAAGTTCACATATACTAGTAGTACACTGAACATACAATTTTTAGATTTGGATATTAGAATTGAGAACAAGAAAATCTTAACAAAAAAATATTTCAAACCTGTGAAAGCAAACAATTACATCCATGCCACTAGCTGCTACCTAGAGAAGTGCAAGAAAAACATCATAAAAATCAATTCCTGAGAATTAAAAAAAAAATGTAATAATGATCAGGATTATTTGATACAATCTGATATTTCGGCTAAGAAATTTGAAGATAGAGGTTATGATCCAGATTTAATAAAGACTGAAAAATTAGCAAGTATGAATATACCCAGAGATCATATGCTACAAACACGAAAAAAAAAATAAGAACTGAAGCTACTCATACGAGTGGAATATTTCTTCCATTCATCACTCAATATAACTGCAATAAGGGGTTGGTAAAGAAAATAATTAAGAAATATTGGCCCGTTGTGAAAAAAGATGAAATATTAGGACCCAATTTACCAGATTATCCAAAAATAGTGTATAAAAGATCAAGAAATATAAAAAATATGCTAGTGCCCACCAGGACACCCAGGGCGCCCCATTATAACAGGTATGGGAACACTCACTGAACAAATATCTGGCCTAATAGAAAACATTCTTAAGCCTTTTGTTATTAAGACTGATAGCTTTATACAGGACACTACAGACTTCCTTAATAAACTTAACCAGATAAATGAACTACCTAGAAACACTATACTAGTTACTATGGATGTGGAATCCTTATACAGCAACATCCCGCAAAAGGATGGAGGCCTGCAGTAAATTTCTCTCATCCCACCAAACAACACACAAATATGATAGTGCAACTATTGCCCAGATTATATAATTCATACTCACACACAACTATTTCAGTTTTAACAACAATTACTACCTACAAATGACAGGGACAGCGATGGGCACAAAAATGTCACCCCAATACGCCAATCTTTTCATGGCGTACCTAGAATACAGATTCTTATGTACTCAGCCCCACAAACCGTATACATATTATCGTTACATCAATGATATTTTAATAATATGGACAGAAGGAGAAGAAAGCCTCTTAGATTTCCACAAATCATTTAATTCATTTCACCCGTCAATAAACCTTAAAATGGACTTTTCAAATCATAGTGTGAACTTCTTGGACTGCACAATAACTGTCACCAATGGCATCCTTCATTCATCTATATACAGAAAACCCACAGGTACAGCTACCTCCACAATTCCAGCTTCCATCCCAATCACACCAAACAAGGTATCATCTACAGCCAAGCTATCAGATATCACCGCATTTGCTCTGACACAAAAGACAGAGATCAGCACCTGAGTACACTGTCAGAGTCATTTAGGCCAAAGGGCTACAAGGAAAGGAGAATATCTAAAAAAATCAAATCTGCCCTAAAAACACCACGGGAAAGACTCCTACAATACAAAGAAAAGGAAAACAAAACAAGAACCCCTCTAGTAGTCACTTACAACCCTACTCTGGAAGGAGTGCGCAAAATTATTAAAGAGCTACAACCACTAATTTCAGAGGACCCCACACTCAAAAAAATATTTCCTGAACCCCCCATACTAGCATTCAAACAACCGCCTAACCTTAGACAGAGATTGGTCCGCAGCAAATTAACCACAGAACAGAAGCTTACACAGAATGGCACTGCACAATGCAACAAATCACTCTGCAAACTGTGTCAACATATATGTGACAACAACACAGCCAGACACAACAACGCGTCATACAATATTAAAGCATCCTATTCATGCTCATCTGCTAATGTGGTGTACATGATACAGTGTACAGCGTGTGACAGAGGTTGCTACATTGGAGAAACTGGCCTAAAGCTGCATCTCAGAATGAATCTACACAGACACTCGATCAAAAACCACAAGGAAAATGAATATTGTACCCCTGTTGGTCATCACTTCACCCAGACTGGTCACTCCATCCTTAACCTCAGGATTAAAATTCTTAAAGGGAATTTCAAAGACTCTCATGAACGAAAGACGTTTGAGATGAAAATGATCACACATTTCAATACCAGAAATGAAGGACTTAATGTAGACTCTGGCTTTCTCACACACTACCATAACTTTCTATAATCTCTCATCTTATTGTCCTATATTGGTTTATTTTTCCTTTTGTTTTTCCTCTCATCTGGCCTATTTACTCTCCTCTGTTTATTTATTCTTTCTGGCTATTCTCAGCTATTTTCTCCTGCAGACACATTCTCTGCTTTTATGACCCCCCTCTCACCCCCCTCCCTCCCTTCTATTTGTTGTATGTGATGTGTTTCTATATCAGATTGATCAGTATTGCTTTAGACCTGAGGAAGAGAGGAAAACTCTCGAAAGCTTGTCTTTTAAATATTATGTTAGTCCAATAAAAAAGGTATCACTGCATACTGCAATACTTTGTTTTTTGAGCATATATATATATATATATATATATATATATATATATATATATATATATATATATATATAGATACACAGTATATATCTTTTACATCTAAGTCCCATTTATAGTGCCATTACACTGGTCAAGTTAGTATTTCTTATATTTTTCTATATATACTGTATGTCTCCCATTGGATCTTTGATGTATGTCTCGGGTCCTGTGGGGATCTACAGTATATATGATCATATATATTTTCGATTATATATATCTTCCGCTATTTGTTCTTTTTACTCTTAGGGTATTCTTGGTGAATATTAGGTATAATAACTTTAATTAATTTATAGTAATTTTTAGGAATTTTTTATGAAAACATTTTTAGGAAGTCCTTATAAACAATTTTTAAAATGTTTCTGACGAATATTTTTCTATATTTTTCCATACTGTCAGAGATATATATGTATATAATGGTTTACTCTGCAACTTATTCTATATTGAATTGTGTGTATATCTAATTTTTTTTATAATAATTTTTTATTATTATTTTTATTGTAGAAAGGTTTTGGTGTTTCTCAGTATGATTGCCTATATATCATTATTTCTTGAATTTGCACACATGGGGCCCGATCCAATATGCAGCGTCGCCCGCAAAAGCCGGCGATGCCGGTTTTTGCGCTGTTTTGGTATCACATATACGGCGTAACATACAAGTTACGCGTGTATATTTCACCCGTCGCCCGCAATTTTTACTCCCATAAGCTAACATGAGACTGCGTCATAAATTGGTATCCAATATCCAGCGCAAGGACTTACGTGGCGAAAATGGAGAAATCTTACTCCATTTTTACCTCGCCATAAAATTCAGCCGTAGCAAGCCTTGCCCTGAGTATGGGAGCACCGTAACTCCTGAAAATGCCTGCAAAAATAAACTAACACCTAACGCATGCGCAATGTCTATCTGTCAACTGCATTCCCCCACCACAATAACTAATAAAGTTTATTAACCCCTATATCCGCCATCAAACCCACACCGCAAGTAATAACTCAATTAACCCCTAAATCCGCCAACCCCAACATCGCAAACTACCTATTAAAACTATTAACCCTTAATCCGCCATTAACATAGCCCACAAAGCAATAAACCTATCCAAGTATTAACCCCTAAACCGCCATAGCCCACAATGCAATACACCTATTAAAATATTAACCCCTAAACTGCCATAACCCACAATGCAATACACCTATTAAAGTATTAACCCCTAAACCGCCATAGCCCACAAGGCAATACACCTATCCAAGTATTAACCCCTAAACCGCCATAGCCCACAACGCAATAAACCTATCCAAGTATTAACAGGAAAATAGAGAAACAGTTCTGTAGCTGACTTGTGGAATATCAGGAGACCAGTATAGTGCTAAGCTAATAGGGTATATCTAGGACCATGCCTACCAACCTGCATATGCAACTTATAGTAGATATACACCTGCTTACATGCACATTTGCAAAAATAATTATATCAGCAGGCAGTGTTAATTCAAACCAATAGGGAGGTGTGTCAATGCTGTGCAACAAAGGTAATAATCAATATGTGTCCAATGTGGCAAAGAAACAGCTTTTCAGCTGAACTCATGTCCCTCCTGTCGCGAAGCTCATGCAGCCAATTCTGCGTTGACCTTTTGGAGTGATGTTCCCCTTTAATTCCAGTCCCAGTTGGTAGCTGTCTGTTAGGGGACTTCACCAAACTCCTCTCTCTTCCTTGTTGGTATGACACTGTAAAGCAGCCGGTCTTCAGGTTCTCCTTGTACATCAATTAGCCTCCCTCCAGTAACCCGTGCTCACACTGCTGCCATATTAGTGTATGTAGTAGTGAAAAAGTGGAGCACCGGGTCCAGGTTGGGAGTTTAAAAGAACAGCTTTGTTGAAAAATTACATTAGAAGGGACCATTGTCCCCAGGGTAAAAACTGAATATAGGTAAAAAAGAGAAGCAGGCTAACATGTTTCGGACCCATGCCGTAATCCTAGCCACATGTAAAACATTTCACACATTCAAACTTAAAAAACCTATCCTTACATCGCATTAGGATTAGGAGCTGAAGACCGGCGACTCTGGAACTGAAGATCGGCGACTGTGGAGCCATGGAGCGTGGAGGATCCTCTTCATACAATCTCCACCGTACACTGAATAAGAATTCAAGGTACGCAGTTAAAAATGGCGTCCCTTGAATTCCTATTGGCTGATTTGAGTCTTCAAATTCAAATCAGCCAATCGGATGAGAGCTACTGAAATCCTATTCACTGTTCAAATCAGCCAATAGGATAAGAGCTACTGAAATTCTATTGGCTATTCAAATCAGCCAATAGAATTTCAGTAGCTCTTATCCTATTGGCTGATTTGAACAGCCAATAGAATTTGAGTAGCTCTCATCCGATTGGCTGATTTGAATTTGAAGGTTCAAATCAGGCAATAGGAATTCAAAGGATGTCATTTTTAATCGCATACCTTGAATTCCTATTCAGTGTACCGCGGAGATCGTATGAAGAGGATCCTCCACGCTCCATGGCTCCGCGGTCGCCGGTCTTCAGTTCCAGAGTCTCCGGTCTTCAGCTTCGCTGTCATCGGTCTTCAACTCCGCCCTCCGCTCCGTGCCGGCTGGTTCCTGGAAGAAGAAAGAAGAGGTTGCCGCTTGGAAGAAGACTTAGGGGGTTAGGTTAGGGGTTAGGTTTATTGCGTTGTGGGCTATGGCGGTTTAGAGGTTAATACTTTAATAGGTGTAATGTGTTGTGGGCTATGGCGGTTTAGAGGTTAATACTTTAATAGGTGTATTGCATTGTAGGCTATGGCGGTTTAGGGGTTAATACTTGGATAGGTTTATTGTGTTGTGGGCTATGGCAGTTTAGGGGTTAATACTTGGATAGGTGTATTGCGTTGTGGGTTAATGGCGGATTAAGAGTTAATAGTTTTAATAGGTAGTTTGCGATGTTGGGGTTGGCGGATTTAGGGGTTAATAATTTAGTTATTACTGGTGGTGTGGGTTTGATGGCGGATATAGGGGTTAATAGTTTAAATAGGCATATTGCATTTATTATTAGTAGTGAGAGGGGGGGATTGCGGATATAGGGGTTTTACGTGTCAGGCTTATTTTTGGGAGGCGTGTTAGACTTCTACGGGAGATTTGTTATTTTCTTTACTTTTCTTAGGCGCCGGCAGTTTCTAAAGTGCCGTAAGTCACTGGCGACTCCAGAAATTTGTATTTACCCTCATTTCTGGACATCACTAGTTTATCCGACTTACTGCACTTAGGAAATGCCAGCGTCGTATATGTAATACCCAATGTGCGAGGTGAAATACGGGCGGCGCGGGTTTCTGTGCTTACGCTGAAACCTGCACCGTATATATGGGCCCATGATTTTTTAGGAAGTTGTTAACGTGTGTTGTAAAAAGTGGTGTATTTTATAATATTCGTTAATGATCTTTTAAAATATCCTAGGGGATTAAATATCAATTGCTAAATAATTAAATAATTATGTTTTAAATATGAATTTTATATCTAAATAGATATAGAATAGTACTCTCAAACAAATAATGGTTCTAAATTCACTCCCAAATAGACATTTAGTTGAATCAATTTATTATCTAATATTGAAAGTATACCACTGTAATTAGTGGTTCAGCTATATAAAGGAGCCTCTTCCATCTGCGTAACAGATGCTTGAGAAAGGAGAAATCTGAAACGCGTTGCTTCTTTTTGCTCTATGACAACCACTGTAGTCTGAAGTTTCAGGCTGCACAACTTATCAGATCCTGCTCTAATTTGCCGCACAGCTGACGCCGAATATTCAGCGTTCCTGTAAAAAGTACCTGGGCTGTGTGTGATCCGGAGTGGAGCTGATCATTGATATTCTAAACTGTAAGTTCGGATATACTTACTAAATTTGTGGATTGTATTATACTACTGAGAAAAGTCTTTTGTCTATATTTACAGCCCATTTTGATCACCCTTACGGACTTGGGGAGACACTTTATCCACGGTTACTATCTGTGGTAACAAGGACCCCACACGTATAGACACTCTCTTGTTTGTGAAAGACATTACAAATTTAGGATTATAAGCTTTTTAAGTATTTTTCTATATTCCTTTATTATTCTTTAAAATTTCTATATAGAATTTGTTTGAATTGTACATTTTTTCTATATTCCTATATTATCCACTATATTATTCAGCATACGTTTTAGCTTTTGGATCATTAGGTTGATTACATTAGCGCAACTTGTCTTTTCTTTTACTCAATGTAAATAGCAAACAATGAGTTAAGAAGATACATCAGATGTGTACAATATAAGTGTAATGTGTAGCAGTAGTAGACAGTGAAAGTCTTTATGTACTAACAATTAATTGACAGCAAGGTGCAAATCAGATAGTGAGCAGCAAATGAGATAAATGGTGCGAGTTAAGAAAAATTTTAAATAATGAGCAGAAGTTGTAGTTTAAGGTAGTTTAGGTATAAGATTAAAAAGTCAATAAAATGAGTTAAACATTTTTAAAAACTAGGAGTTTGTGTTCAGCTGAGTAACAGCTCTAGGGAAGAAACTATTCCGTAGCCTGTCTTTCTTGTCATACAGACTCCTATACCGCCTCCTAGATGGTAAGAGAGCAAACAATCCATGGCTGGAATGGGAAGGATCTCTTATGATACAGCGCACCCTCTGAAGACATTGTTTGCTCTGAGGGTCCTCAATAGGAGGTAGCTGAACAGCAATGGTGTACTGGGCTGTTTTTACCACCTGTTGCAGAGCCGTCCGATCAAAGTTGGTACTATTACTGGACCACACTGTGATACAGTTGGTGAGAATACTCTCAATGGTACAACGGTAGAAATTGACCAGAATGATAGAATCTGAGGGGACAAATGAACTTTCTTTAGCCTCCTCAGGAAGTATAGTCGTTGTTGCGCCTTCTTCACCAGGGTAGAGGTATTCTTCAGAGATGTGAATTCCCAAAAATTTGAAACTTGTCACATGTTCTACCTTAGATCCATTTATATAAATGGGCACGTGTGTGCAAGGTTTTGATCTTTCTGTAATCCACAATGATTTCTTTGGTCTTCTTGGTGTTGAGATTTAGGTTATTTTCGGTGCACCATGTCACCAGGTGCTTTACCTCTTCCCTGTAGGCTGTCTCATCATTATTGCTGATTCGCCCTACTACGGTGGTATCATCTGCAAACTAAATAATGGTATTGGACACATGCATAGGCAAGCATCATAATTTACTTATCTCCTTGTTCAGCTCAAAGAAAAGGCTTTTAAACAATGGACTGTATTGCAAATATATGGCTGTTGACACCTAAGAAGTGGGTAATCTAGGCTTTAATAGGGACCCCAGCACCCCAAAATAAGTGTTACAATGGTGTAAGTCACCCTTATTTTAAAAGGGGAGTAGACCATTTTTTTCAAATGAGGGGTTACATGCTTAGGTGGTTATCAGTTGACCACCTCAGAGAACCATAGGCATATGGAACCACATAGCGCGAGTTCAGTATCCACTATCTTTCCCCCCACAATACACAGAGAAATTAAAAGGGACATTAAACTGTGGTGCACAAATTTAAAAGAATAGTAACTACTATGTTATTGCATTGAATTCTATTCCTGCAGCTCTTTTCAAACCAGTTTTCCTGTTTTGATAGCTTAAAGGTGCCAGATACAGAAGCTCCGCCTCTTCATATTGGGAGCCGCCATCTTGGAGCTCAGTTATTCATAGGTATTCTCACAGCCTGTGACAAAAGCAGTGCACAATCACAGATCAGTAATATTGCACACTTTTTTTAATACTGTATACTTTGATTGAAGCTAGCGTGCATGATATATCATGTGAGCTTTACATTTTTGCATTTTTTTACACAGTTTTACAGTTACACAAAATATATTTGAAAAAAACACTCAATAATAATATATAGCAATGCAGCCACAGCAGAAATGTCCTGCTTTGTATCATGCTCCCTGACCCTGAAGCACTTTATACAATTGTCACAAAGTTGGCAACCTCATTTCATATGTAAATGCTCTAAGCTTCTGTCACAGGCTGTGAGAATTCTTGAGCTCCAAGATGGCGGCACCCAGAATGAAGAGGCGGAGCTTAAGTATCTGGCACCTTTAAGCTATCAAAACAGGAAAACTGATTTGAAAAGAGCTGCAGGAACAGAATTTAATACAATAACATAGTAGTTACTATTCTTTTAAATAGGTGCACCGCAATTTAATGTCCCTTCAGTATCTGGCACCTTTAAGATAATAAAACCGGAAAATTGAAAAGAGCTGCAGGAACAGGATGAAATGCAATAACATAGGACTAGATTACAAGTGGAGCGTAATTTATCGCTCCTGTTCGCACGCTAACTTTGCTCGACTTCGGGTCTTTGCACGCATCAGGTAGCACGCATATTACAAGTTGAAAGTAATTTTTTTTTCGCTCAGGTGCTAACCCCGTGTGCACAAAGAGCAGAAGTTATAATATCGCAACCATGTTAACGTACCCCCAGTAGGCTTCAATGTATTGAGAAAGCAGAAAAAATATTAACACTCATACTCGCACGCTGACCTGAGTCACCATAAGCCCCTTACTCTAATAACCCCTAAACTGCCACATAGTTCACCGCAAGATACCCCACTACACTATTAACCCTTAAACCACCACATAGCCCACCTCAAAGTACCCCACTCTACTATTGACCCCTAAATCACCACATAGCCCACCGCAAAGTACCCCTCTACACTATTAACCCCTAAACTGCCACATATCCCACACAAAGTACCCCATTGTACTAATAATGACTAAACTACCACAGAGCCCACACAAAATACTCCACTACACTATTAACCCCTACATTGCTACATAGCCCATTGCAAAGTACCCACCAACACTATTAAACTCTAAACCTCTACATAGCCCATTGCAAAGTACCCCACTACACTATTAACCCCTAAATGGCCACATAGCCCAATGCAAAATACCCCACTACATTAATACCCCCAAATCACCACAACCCCCACCGCAAAGTAACTCACTACTCTATTAACCCCTAAACCACCACAAACCCACCACAAAATATCTACTAACATCTAACCCCCTGAACCAGATAACCCCCCCTAACCTAACACCCGCCTTAGTTACCAAAAAAACAACAACCTAACTTTAATGGAAAACAAAACCGAAAATTACATGAAAAAAATAAAATAAAAATCGAACATTGTAAATAATAAAAAACCCTACCATTAGAAATTTGAACACATTTGTTCGTTTTGAATTTCAAATGTATGTACAACATTCTAACATTTGTTTCATGTAATAGTATTGCTAATGCTCTCTTTAAATGTAGTATTCAAATTATGCAATATAGAAAAATAGAAATCAATATATTTGTATCTATTATGTTTCAATTTACTAAATTCCCTGCCACCTGAACTATTAAACTTCTGAATGGTATTTGTTAAATATAATTATGAACATTTGAAAACTAAAGTAACATTCCTAAACCGGAAATAACATTCAATATTAAATTGATGGTAAACCTTAACTAAACAAAAGGAGAAAAATGATTTTGTACAGGATATCAAGTATACTCGAGATTGCGCATGTCGATAAATTTTGTCTTAGTTACTATGTTAAAGGTAATAACTAGTGATGTCACGAATAGTTCGCCGGCGAATAGTTCCCGGCGAACATAGCATGTTCGCGTTCGCCGCTGCGGGCAAACATATGCGATGTTCAATCCGCCCCCTATTCGTCATCATTGAGTAAACTTTGACCCTGTATCTCACAGTCTGCAGACACATTCCAGCCAATCAGCAGCAGACCCTCCCTCCCAGACCCTCCCAGCTCCTGAACAGCAGCCATTTTAGATTCATTCGGAAGCTGCATTGTTAGTGAGAGGAGGGACAGTGTAGCTGCTGGTGATTTAATAGGGAAATTGATAGCTAGGCTAGTGTATTCAGTGTCCACTACAGTCCTGAAGGACTCATCTGATCTCTGCTGTAAGCACAGCACCCCAAAAAGCCCTTTTTAGGGCTAGAACATCATTTTTTTCCCCTGTGTAATCTAATTGCAGTTGCCTGCCTGCCAAGCCACTTGCCCAGTGCCACCACTCATATCTGGTGTAACAGTAGTGTAAATTTAAAAAAAAAAAAACTTTTTTGACTGTGAATCATCAGTCTGCTAGTGTAATCTAATTGCAGTTGCCTGCCTGCCAGCGTGTGTGCCAGACCCACCCACTTGCCCAGTGCCACCACTCATATCTGGTGTAACAGTAGTGTAAATTTAAAAAAAAAACTTTTTGGACTGTGAAACATCAGTCTGCTAGTGTAATCTAATTGCAGTTGCCTGCCTGCAAGCATGTGTGCCAGACCCACTTGCCCAGTGCCACACCACTCATATCTGGTGTAACAGTAGTGTAAATTTAAAAAAAAAACTTTTTTGACTGTGAAACATCAGTCTGCTAGTGTAATCTAATTGCAGTTGCCTGCCTGCAAGCATGTGTGCCAGACCCACAGCGTATACTGTGCCCACTTGCCCAGTGCCACCACTTATATCTGGTGTAACAGTAGTGTAAATTTAAAAAAAAAACTTTTTGGACTGTGAAACATCAGTCTGCTAGTGTAATCTAATTGCAGTTGCCTGCCTGCAAGCATGTGTGCCAGACCCACTTGCCCAGTGCCACACCACTCATATCTGGTGTAACAGTAGTGTAAATTTAAAAAAAAAACTTTTTTGACTGTGAAACATCAGTCTGCTAGTGTAATCTAATTGCAGTTGCCTGTCTGCCTGCCTGCCAGCGTGTGTGCCATACCCACTTGCCCAGTGCCACACCACTCATATCTGGTGTAACACTAGTGTAAATTTAAAAAAAAAACTATTTTGACTGTGAAACATCAGTCTGCTAGTATAATCTAATTGCAGTTGCCTGCCTGCCTGCCAGCGTGTGTGCCAGGCCCACTTGCCCAGTGCCCCCACTCATATCTGGTGTAACAGTAGTGTAAATTTAAAAACAAAAAACTTTTTTGACTTTGAAACATCAGTCTGCTAGTGTAATCTAATTGCAGTTGCCTGCCTGCCAGCGTGTGTGCCAGACCCACCCACTTGCCCAGTGCCACACCACTCATATCTGGTGTAGCAGTAGTGTAAATTTTAAAAAAAAAACTTTTTTGACTGTGAAACATCAGTCTGCTAGTGTAATCTAATTGCAGTTGCCTGCCTGCAAGCATGTGTGCCAGACCCACTTGCCCAGTGCCACACCACTCATATCTGGTGTAACAGTAGTGTAAATTTTAAAAAAAAACTTTTTTGACTGTGAAACATCAGTCTGCTAGTGTAATCTAATTGCAGTTGCCTGCCTGCCTGCCTGCCAGCGTGTGTGCCATACCCACTTGCCCAGTGCCACACCACTCATATCTGGTGTAACACTAGTGTAAATTAAAAAAAAAACTATTTTGACTGTGAAACATCAGTCTGCTAGTGTAATCTAATTGCAGTTGCCTGCCTGCCTGCCAGCGTGTGTGCCAGGCCCACTTGCCCAGTGCCCCCACTCATATCTGGTGTAACAGTAGTGTAAATTTAAAAACAAAAAACTTTTTTGACTTTGAAACATCAGTCTGCTAGTGTAATCTAATTGCAGTTGTCTGCCTGCCAGCGTGTGTGCCAGGCCCACTTGCCCAGTGCCACCACTCATATCTGGTGTAACAGTAGTGTAAATTAAAAAAAAAAAAAACTTTTTCAACTGTGAAACATCAGTCTGCTAGTGTAATCTAATTGCAGTTGCCTGCCTGCCAGCGTGTGTGCCAGGCCCACTTGCCCAGTGCCACCACTCATATCTGGTGTAACAGTAGAGTAAATTTTAAAAAAAAAACTTTTTTGACTTTGAAACATCAGTCTGCTAGTGTAATCTAATTGCAGTTGCCTGCCTGCCAGCGTGTGTGCCAGGCCCACTTGCCCAGTGCCACCACTCATATCTCGTGTAACAGTAGTGTAAATTAAAAAAAAAAAACTTTTTCGACTGTGAAACATCAGTCTGCTAGTGTAATCTAATTGCAGTTGCCTGCCTGCCAGCGTGTGTGCCAGACTCACAGCGTATACTGTGCCCACTTGCCCAGTGCCACCACTTATATCTGGTGTAACAGTAGTGTAAATTTAAAAAAAAAACTTTTTGGACTGTGAAACATCAGTCTGCTAGTGTAATCTAATTGCAGTTGCCTGCCTGCAAGCATGTGTGCCAGACCCACTTGCCCAGTGCCACACCACTCATATCTGGTGTAACAGTAGTGTAAATTTAAAAAAAAAACTTTTTTGACTGTGAAACATCAGTCTGCTAGTGTAATCTAATTGCAGTTGCCTGTCTGCCTGCCTGCCAGCGTGTGTGCCATACCCACTTGCCCAGTGCCACACCACTCATATCTGGTGTAACACTAGTGTAAATTTAAAAAAAAAACTATTTTGACTGTGAAACATCAGTCTGCTAGTATAATCTAATTGCAGTTGCCTGCCTGCCTGCCAGCGTGTGTGCCAGGCCCACTTGCCCAGTGCCCCCACTCATATCTGGTGTAACAGTAGTGTAAATTTAAAAACAAAAAACTTTTTTGACTTTGAAACATCAGTCTGCTAGTGTAATCTAATTGCAGTTGTCTGCCTGCCAGCGTGTGTGCCAGGCCCACTTGCCCAGTGCCACCACTCATATCTGGTGTAACAGTAGTGTAAATTTAAAAAAAAAAAAACTTTTTCAACTGTGAAACATCAGTCTGCTAGTGTAATCTAATTTCAGTTGCCTGTCTGCCAGCGTGTGTGCCAGGCCCACTTGCCCAGTTCCACCACTCATATCTGGTGTAACAGTAGTGTAAATTTAAAAAAAAAACTTTTTTGACTTTGAAACATCAGTCTGCTAGTGTAATCTAATTGCAGTTGCCTGCCTGCCAGAGTGTGTGCCTGGCCCACTTGCCCACTCATATCTGGTGTAACAGTAGTGTAAATTTAAAAAAAAAAACTTTTTTGACTTTGAAACATCAGTCTGCTAGTGTAATCTAATTGCAGTTGCCTGCCAGCGTGTGTGCCAGGCCCACTTGCCCAGTGCCACCACTCATATCTCGTGTAACAGTAGTGTAAATTAAAAAAACAAAACTTTTTCGACTGTGAAACATCAGTCTGCTAGTGTAATCTAATTGCAGTTGCCTGCCTGCCAGCGTGTGTGCCAGACTCACAGCGTATACTGTGCCCACTTGCCCAGTGCCACCACTCATATCTGATGTAACAGTAGTGTAAATTTAAAAAAAAAAACTTTTTGGACTGTGAAACATCAGTCTGCTTTTTTGTGTCAGGCTCACAGTGTATACTGTGCCCCCTTGCCCAGTGCCACCACTCATATCTTGTTTAATAGTAGTGTAAGTGTGCATTTAAAAAAAAAAAACTTTTTGGAATGTGAAACATCAGTCTGCTTTTTTGTTTCAGGCTCAGAGCTTATACTGGGCCCACTTGCCCAGTGCCACCACTCATATCTTGTTTAATAGTAGTGTAAGTGTACATTTAAAAAAATAAAAACTTTTTGGACTGTGAAACATCAGTCTGCTTTTTTTTGTCAGGCTCACAGCGTATACTGTGCCCACTTGCCCAGTGCCAACACTCATATCTTGTTTAATAGTAGTGTAAGTGTACATTTAAAAAAAAAATGACAGGCAGAGGCAGGCCACCCCGCAGGTGCCGTCGTGGTCGTGGTGCTGTGATTCCCTTTGGCACTAGAATAATGCCCAGTGTTCAGAGGCCACGTCCCATGATCTCGAAAAGTTCTGAGGAGGACATAGTTGACTTTATAACACAGGACACTCAATCTTCTATAGCTTCCGCTCCGAACCTTGACGCACCATCCTCCTCCAGCTTATCTTCGGGCACCTCTCAAGTTACCACTCGCCTGCCTGCTGCCAACACAAGCACCACAGCCGCTTCACTTGATCTGTCAGAGAAGTTTTTTACACATCAGTTGGAAGAAATGAGTAATGCGCAACCATCATTGACAGAGGATGTAGATAACAGTGATATGTCTCAGTCAGGCAGGATTACAGACATGGACGTACCATGTGATGATGATGATGTTGTACCCGCTGATGCTTCCTTTGTTGATTTGTCAGATACAAGTGAAGTGGATGATGATGACGATGCGTCCGTGGATGTCACGTGGGTGCCCGCTAGAAGAGAAGAAGAACAGGGGGAAAGTTCAGATGGGGAGACAGAGAGGAGGAGGAGACGAGTTGGAAGCAGGGGGAGGTCGTCGCAAGGAGCTAGTGGCACAGTCAGACAACATGCATCGGCACCCGGGGTCAGCCAGACAGCATGCCAATCAACGCATGCTGTTGCCACCACCAGAATGCCGTCATCGCAGAGCTCAGCAGTGTGGCATTTTTTTTGTGTGTCTGCCTCTGACAACAGCGATGCCATTTGCAACCTGTGCCAAAAGAAACTGAGTCGTGGGAAGTCCAACACCCACCTAGGTACAACTGCTTTGCGAAGGTACATGATCGCACATCACAAACGCCTATGGGATCAACACATGAGTAGAAGCAGCACACAAACTCAAAGCTGCCATCCTCCTCCTGGTCCAGCATCTTCAGCCACGTCAACCATTGCTGTCCTCCTTGCCCCCTCTCAACCATCCGCCACTCCATCTCTCTTTTGGAGCAGTTCCTGCTCATCTGCCCACAGTCAGGTGTCTGTCAAGGACATGTTTGAGCGTAAGAAGCCAATGTCACAAAGTCACCCCCTTGCCCGGCGTCTGACAGCTGGCTTGTCTGAACTCTTAGCCCGCTAGCTTTTACCATACAAGCTGGTGGAGGCTGAGGCGTTCAAAAAATTTGTAGCTATTGGGACACCGCAGTGGAAGGTACCCGGCCGAAATTTCTTTGCACAAAAGGCAATCCCCAACCTGTACTCGATTGTGTGAAAGGAAGTAATGGCATGTCTGGCACACAGTGTTGGGGCAAGGGTCCATATGACCACTGATAGCTGGTCCACAAAGCATGGTCAGGGCAGGTATATCACCTACACTGCGCATTGGGTAAACCTGCTGACGACTGCCAAGCATGGAATGCGTGGCTCTGCAGAGGAGGAGTTGGTGACACCGCCACAACTTGCAGGCAGGCCTGCTGCCACCTCCTCTACTCCTCCTACTCCATCCTCTTCCATAACCTCCTTGGCTGAGTACTCTTCTGCTGCTGCGTCTTGCTCCACATCAACGGCACCCCCCCAGCTCCGCAGGTACTATTCCACATCCCGGATACGGCAGTGTTACGCCGTCTTGGGGTTGACTTGCCTGAAAGCAGAGATTCACACCGGACCAGCACTCCTGTCCACCCTGAACGCACAGGTGGATCAGTGGCTGACTCCGCACCAACTGGAGATCAGCAAAGTGGTTTCTGACAACTGAAGTAATTTGGTGGCGGCATTGAAATTGGGCAAGTTGACACATGTGCCGTGCATGGCACATGTGTGTAATCTGATCGTACAACGCTTTGTGCATAAGTACCCAGGCTTACAGGACGTCCTGAAGCAGGCCAGGAAGGTGTGTGGCCATTTGAGGCGTTCCTACACGGCCATGGCGCACTTTTCCGATATCCAGCGTCGAAACAACATGCCAGTGAGGCGCTTGATTTGCGAAAGCCCGACATGTTGGAATTCAACACTCCTAATGTTCGACCGCTTGCTCCAACAAGAAAAAGCCGTTAACGAGTATTTGTATGACCGGTGTGCTAGGACAGCCTCTGCGGAGCTGGAAATTTTTTTGCCACGTTACTGGGCACTCATGCGCAATGCCTGTAAGCTCATGCGTCCTTTTGAGGAGGTGACAAACCTAGTCAGTCGCACCGAAGGCACCATCAGCGACCTCATACCATTTGTTTTCTTCCTGGAGCGTGCCCTGCGAAGAGTGCTGGACCAGGCCGTAGATGAGCGTGAAGAGGAAGAGTTGTGGTCACCATCACCACCAGAAACAGCCTTATCAGCATCGCTTGCTGGACCAGCGGCAACGCTGGAAGAGGATTGTGAGGAAGAGGAGTTAGAGGAGGAATGTGGCTTTGAGGAGGAGGAGGAAGACCAACCACAACAGGCATCCCAGGGTGCTCGTTGTCACCTATCTAATACCCGTGGTGTTGTACGTGGCTGAGGGGAAGAAGATACCTTCAGTGAGATCACTGAGGACGAGGAACGGGACATGAGTAGCTCGGCATCCAACCTTGTGCAAATGGGGTCTTTCATGCCTGTCGTGCCTGTTGAGGGACCCTCGTATAAAAAAGCTGAAGGAGAACAACCTGTACTGGGTGTCCACGCTACTAGACCCCCAGTATAAGCATAAAGTGCCTGAAATGTTACCTATTTACCACAAGTCGTAAAGGATGCAGCAGTTCCAAAATAAATTAAAAAGTATGCTTTACACAGCGTTTAAGGGTGATGTCACAGCACAACGGGAATCTAACAGGTGAATGTAATCCTATGACTCCCACGACCACGCCAGCAAGGACAGGATGCTTTACAGACGTGTTGTTGATGGAGGACATGCAGAGCTTTTTAACTCCTATGCATCGCCACAGCCCTTCGGGGTCCGCCCTCAGAGTAACGACTCGACCGACAGGTAGCAGACTACCTCACCTCGCAGATCTTGACACTCTGAGGAGCGATGAATCCCTTGACTACTGGGTGTGCAGGCTTGACCTGTGGCCTGAGCTATCCCAATTTGCGATAGAACTTCTGGCCTGCCCCGCTTCAAGTATCCTGTCAGAAAGGACCTTCAGTGCCGCAGGAGGTATTGTCACTGAGAAGAGAAGTCGCCTAGGTCAAAAAAGTCTAGATTACCTCACCTTTATTAAGATGAATGAGGGATGGATCCCGAAGGGACTGACATTGGGCGATACATTCAAGTAAAAAAGGCCTGATGAGATGAGCTGCCTTGGGCTAAAAATGGTCCACATGCTGCTGTATTTTATCTTCGAATGCCGGATGACTTGCGTGACTTATCCGCCACCAACTAGGGTTCAAGCCGCAATGTTTTAGGGCACTTTCTGCCTGGGAAACAAACATCGGCTGCAACAATACCTAATTTTTCAGGCATGTGTACATGCCTAATTTTTCTGGCCTCTGGTGCAGCACTAAAAATGGCACATAACAGGGATTAAACTGATAGGAATAGTACTACTTAACACACCACTCCTATCTGGTGGCACATTAGATTGCACACGCAGTGCCCCAAATTTGAAGTAGGAAGACTGACCAAGCATCTTTTTCCATCTCCCTGTTCCTAAAATCCATGCCATATACACGTCCCCTGATAGGGGACGGAACAGGGATTAAACTGATAGGAATAGCACTACTTAACACACCTTATAATAACGCAGAGAGAGGCAACGCAGAGAGAGGAGTCTGAAGAAGAGGAGTCAGAGGAGGAAGGTGGCTTTGAGGAGGTGGAAGACCAAACACAGCAGGCATCCCAGGGGGCTTGTTGTCACCTTTCAGGGACCCTTGGTGTTGTACGTGGCTGGGTGGAGGAAGAGACCTTCAATGACATCAGTGAAGACAAGGAACGGGACATGGCTAGCTTGGTATCCAACCTTGTGCAAATGGGGAGTTTGCGGTTGTGCAAATGGACTGTTTGCGGTTGTTTGCGGTGCGTTAAAGGGACAGTCTAGGCCAAAATAAACTTTCATGATTCAGATAGAGCATGTAATTTTAAACAATTTTCCAATTTACTTTTATCACCAATTTTGCTTTGTTCTCTTGGTATTCTTAGTTGAAAGCTTAACCTAGGAGGTTCATATGCTAATTTCTTAGACCTTGAAGCCCACCTCTTTCAGATTGCATTTTAACAGTTTTTCACCACTAGAGGGTGTTAGTTCACGTATTTCATATAGATAACACTGTGCTTGTGCACGAGAAGTTATCTGGGAGCAGGCACTGATTGGCTAGACTGCAAGTCTGTCAAAAGAACTGAAAAAAGGGGCAGTTTGCAGAGGCTTAGATACAAGATAATCACAGAGGTTAAAAGTATATTATTATAAATGTGTTAGTTATGCAAAACTGGGAAATGGGTAATAAAGGGATTATCTATCTTTTAAAACAATAAAAATTCTGGTGTAGACTGTCCCTTTAAACGGGGAGTTTGGTCTGTCACTGTGAAGCGGGCGTAACCCTTACACTACCTGATCGATACAACATCATACCTGATGTTTTAAAGCATTTTTTTCCAAACCATTTTTAAGTTTGCGACATCACTAGTAATAACCAAGGTATTTGTTCTATTTGTATTTTTATTTTCTTTCTTCTTCTGACATTGTCCAATATATCTTATTTTTTTTGTGTTATAAAAATCAATAAAAAGATATTTTTTAAAAAAAAAACCTTAACTAATCAAATGCCATACATTTAATCTTTGTCATAAAAAAGTATATGTGTACCTTTTCTGTTTTTAATCCATCTGTTAAAGGGTTAAATTAGTGCATATAGTAATACTTCTATTGCAATGTAATGCCAGCCCACTTGGATGAACTCTTTTTTTTTTTTTAAAGACAATTCTAGTGAACATCCAATCAGCGTGTGTGTCAGTTGACAATCTTGAAGTCCAGCCCCTTTAAAGCCCTTAGAAAGCCTATGTAGAGAGCGGATTTGACTGATCTATCTATACATCACAGCCCAACCAAAAGAGGAAATGAAGGGTGGCGGAGGAACAGACAATACAAATTAGGATTCTAAATATTTTATTATAAAATATGTATACACTTCTAAAAAAATAATAATAATGTGGTTTTACTTGCAAACTAATATATTTTTCATTGCAACATTCTTATAGTCTAAAGTTTACCATCACTTTAATAGATTTTCGTTCTTAAAGGGATAGTAAACACCAAAAATGTTATTGTTTAAAAAGATAGATAATCCCTTTATTTACCATTCCCTAGTTTTGCATAACCAACATTGTTATATAAATATACCTTTTATCTCTGTAATTTCCTTGTATCTAAGCTTCTGCAGATGTCCTCCTTATCTCAGATCTTTTAACAGACTTGCATTTCAGGCAATTAGTGCTGACTCTTAAATAACTTCACGTGCATGAGCACAGTGTTATCTATATGAAACACATGAACTTTGCCTTCTAGCTGTGAAAAACTGTCAAATGCATTCAGATGAGAGGCTGCCTCAAGGGCTTAGAAATTAGCATATGAGACTACCTAGTTTTAGCTTTCAACTAAGAATAACAAGAGAACAAGGAAAGAAATTAGAAAGTTGTTTAAAATTACATGCCCTATCTGAATCATGAAAGTTTAATTTGGACTTTACTATCCCTTTAACATATGATTGTCAAAAACTAATGTCCACAGTACTATTCGTTCTACAAATCGAATTCACCACATTCGCCTATCCCTACCCCCACCTCTCTAAAAAAAAGTCTATCTAAAAAAAACTACTCTAAAAAGGGCATTTGGGTGGGCATTGCCCTTAGAAGGGCATTTAGCTCTTTTGGCATTTAGCTCTTTTGCTGCTGAAAAAAAAAGATAACATAAGAAGATGAATGAAGATAGAAGACCGCTGCCGGGATGATGATGGACCACTGCCGCCGCCGCCGCCGCCGCCACATAGGAGCTGGATTCAACTTTGGTGAGTACAATCTTTGGGGTTTAGTAATAGGATTTTTTTTTTGGGTAGCAAAACGCTAAATGCCCTTCTAAGGGCAATGCCCAACCAACTGCCCTTTTTAGAGTAGGTTTTTTTAGATAGGGGCTGGGGGGTTACTTGTATTGTAGAATGATGTAGTGTTTGTTTTTGTGTGAAAAAGAGCTAAATCACTTTAGGTCGATGCCCTACAAAAAGCTTTTCTAAGGGCTATTACTATAATTTAGTGTTAGTATAGGGTTGTTGTTTTTTTTAAAGTGGGGCTTTAGTTTTAGAATAAGTATATTGTAAATATTTTTTTCAGTAATGTTAGGTTTTATTTTGTTTTCTTTTTTTCTGGTAAGTTAGTTTAGGGGGGTTAAGTTTGCATAAACTAATTTGCAGTAATAACAGCGCACCACTTGAAATATGGATTTGAGCGTATAAAAATAAGCGATCTCTCAATCGCTTTTACATTCCTCACACTAACGATAGCGCTCCACTCGTAATCTAGCCCACAGTGTGTAGTAACTATTCTGTTATAGTTGTGCACAGCAGTTTAATGTCCCTTTAAGACTCTTTATTTAATAGCAGCAATACTGCTCATTGAAAGGAGTGACTGCCAGAACATGTCCATTGCAAAGACAAATATCTCACAGCATTAGGTATTCTGGCAATGTTAAGATCCATGTTTTTATAACTAATAAAAAAAATACAAGAAACAAAATTCATAGGAGAACTGGGTAGATGTAAATATAGATAATATTCTGTGGAAAACCAAATGATGTGTAATATTTACATTTGCGATATTTGTTAAAGACTAAGCTCTCATTTGAGATATTCCAACCCCTTTAACATTAATTAACCAAGAACAGACTTATAAATAAAGACAGACACACAGGGATGAGTGAAAGACCATTTGAGGTTACATTTATTGAAACAAAAATAAACCAAATCAACTGAGACTTTTCTTGAAGTCACTTGACTAGAGTTGGCGGCATATGAAGCCATATTATAGCGCTGCGGAATCTGTTGGCACTCTACAAATTACCGATAATAATAATAATAATATTAAACCCCATAGAGCTAGAGGTCAGGGCCCGGCTTTACTCAAGGGCGGATTCGCCTAGCATCAGGCTCCCTAAGGGTTCTTCAGTCAGCAGTCCAGTGGGGTGGGGCACGTCCTGGGGACATCACCCCACCCATTAGCTTGACTGTCACCCCTGCGGACCCTGTACTCAAAGGTTGGGCCATGACCTCCCGCTACTAGAGAGCCATCTCATTTAAAGTGAGTAGAGTCTCTTGCCACCACCACACACACAAACATTTCTTTCATATAGGTGATAAGAGTCCACATTCCATTACTCCTGGGAATTAACTTTCCTGCCACTCCCAAACCTCAGAGCTCTAAATAAACCCTCCCATCTCTATAGTAATCAGTCTTTTCTTTGCCTCCGCTGGAGGTAGGTGAAGAATGAAGATGTGCAAGATTTTTTGTTATTTTAGTTTACGGTTTCCTGGTTAGAATCCTGGAGTTCCCTTCTTCAGTACTGATTTAATCATGAGGGACATATTTGGAGTATTATGCATTAAGCTTATCTTTATCCTTTTTATTTAAAGAGATTAAAGATATTTTTTTACATTTAGTGCAGGAAACTTCATTTGCACTTATTTAGCTTTTACTCCAGGACATGCTTAAAACCTTCTACTGATAACAGTCCCAGTACTAGGTTAAAAGCTTTGGAGGTAAGTTTTTGTTTTAGGGGGTGACTGTATCTCATGGTGGAAACCATTAGGAATGCCCTTGATCGACTTATTAGTGCTAGTTTAATTAGATTAATTAGATTAGATATAATTTAAGCTCAGAGGGGTATATATTTTTATTTTGAGGTTGAATTGTTATTTTATTTTTGCACTTTTGTTTGGTTGCTTGGCGTACATGTTTGCCTGCGTGCACAAGAACTTTTGGCCCTTTTTTGCTTTTATAGGTTTCCTGCATGTTGCACTTGCTACCTTTAGTAGTGGTTAGGCTGCTGGGGGGTTGGTGTGGGTTCCCCTCTCTTCTGAGTTCTGTATTTACCATGGATCATGCAGATTCTTTGCAAGCTGGGTCTAATCCAGATTTAGAAGCCATTCCAAATAAACATTTGTCATTCATTTATAAATATGTATTATTCAAACAGGCTGAGGTTCTCACTCCTGCTTAATTGTGTAATGTTTTTCATCAAAAATGTGTGCATAGTGACAAACCTATTGCATATTTGGCTTCTAAAGGGATTGTCTCTCATTCTGTTTGTTCTTTACAAGAACAATTGGCCCTCCCCTCCTTATCGTTATCGGAGGGAGTACATCAAGTCCACTATCACAGATCTGATAGCTGCCTCCCCCCGCCATGTAAAAGGAAAAGGTAAGTGTCTGATTTGCCTTCTACTAGTGCTGGTATTTCTGAATCTCATTGTGAGTCAGTTATGTCTGTGGGGGGAGTGTTATCTGATGATCAGGGAATTTGTCAGGCTGTTATAACTGATTCATCTCCCTTTGTGTTTTTATTCAAGTCTGAATTAATCCACTCTTGGATTTACCATAGCTTTAAGCAAACAATAGGATTTACCATCACTAAAAATAAACATTAGCTTTAGTCATCATTTATTAAAAAAAAGTGTTAATCGGGGGGCGGAGCTTGGCCGCACAGGGAGATGGCCACCTGATTTACTGGCTCCTAGGCCCCAGTTACCAAACAAAATAAAATAAGCTACCTGGCCAGTACAATAAGTGAACAGGGGATCACTGTTAAACTCCGACGCACACAGAGAAGGAACAGGCAGAAGATCACAGCTGCAAGAGCGAAATTCACAGAGCAGACAGCAGCAGCCCCCGCACTCGTGTGGCGTTCTGCCATAACTGTGCAGTAAAGCGCTATCACCCAGTGCTCGGGGAGTAGGATAGGAGGTGAGAGGGGGCCCTGCAAGTGGAGGTGGTGTGGAGGCGGCCTGGAGGAGGGTGTAGAGTATCGGGAGTGACTGCTGCATTAGGCGACTCTGACGGATCCCTCTCTATCATAGGAAAAGCCACAGCAGGCCACGCAGCAGCAAAATAAACAGGGGGCAAGGTCCTTTAAGGAGAGGAGCTATAGACAGTGTGGAGTGCAGGCTACAGAGACATAAAATACATAAAGTGGGGGCTAACAGTAAAGAAAAACAAGATAGTTGTGCTGCAGAAGGGGTTAATGTAAACTTGCATCCCACATTATCTGTGCACACACAGGTCTCTGCATCCTGACAAGGTACAGCAACTAGGGTGCATTGAAGAAATAAGAGCAACCACTGTACCCCCAACACCAGCAATTTAGTGTGTCACAGGTGCATGCTCCAAGCCGTGTCTTTACTTGAGTATTTAAAGCAGCTATCTGCCAATTGCAATCCCACACATCTTCTTACATGATTGTCAGTGGTCATGCCTAGCAGGAGATTGAATAAACCAGACAAAAATAATAAATCCAAATCTATCCATCAATTTCTAAAAGCTCCAGACGCAGCTTCTACAACTACAGGCATGGAGAAAACATCAGACCTGGTGGCTGCGGCAACACAAAAATCACCAATAGACCCAGGGAATAGCACTCCACTAACCAAGGATGATCTCAGAACCTTGTGCACAAAGGAGGACATAAAAGAAATCATTGGAGAAGTAAAGGGCTGGTATGGTGAAATCAAAAAAGACTCATCTAAAATCACTAGTAGGGTTTCAACACTAGAGGAAAGTCATAATACTGCTTTTAATGATATACAGCACATCTCAAAGCTAGCTTATGAGCAGGAAGAGACTATCCATCATCTGCTTGAAAGAGTTGAAGACCTTGATAACAGAGGCAGGCGCAACAACATGTGTATAAGAGGTGTCCCTGAAACAGTCCAACAGAATGCTATAGAAGGATGCCTCCAGGATCTATTTAGAACACTTAAGGGTACAAGTGAATCCCCGGATGTCTGCATTGAAAGAGCGCATAGAGCTCTGCTCGCTAAACCACCACCTAAAGCCCCACCTAGAGACATAATACTAAAACTACTTAATCACAAAGACCATGAGGAAATCCTACGCCATGCCAGGCAGAAACAGAAATTTACTCACGCAGGAAACCACATCCAGATCTTTGCGGATCTCTGCCCAGCAACACTTCAGAAGAGAAGGGAGCTACTCTTTGTTACTTCAATATTAAGAGAACAGAAAATACCGTACCACTGGGGATTTCCTGTTAGCATCATCGCCACCAAAGACAACATCACAGCTGTATACAAAACTCTGGATGATCTCCCCCCCCCCCCCCCCTTCAACAATGCTTTACAACTCAACATCAAGCAACCAGTGGAAGATGGGCCCCATCTGACAGAGAAATTCCAACTAGGCAGGCCTAGGGCCACAACGTCACAGATGGATCAGCCACCGCCTCATTCTTCAGTGAGAATACAAACTACAGATGTGGCTGACACTTGATATGGGACTATATCTATACTGGACTATCTATCTGAAACTACCCTGGTAGCTTAAGGTCGTATGTTTATCTCTATCTTAAATATGTTTTGTAATTTGTTTGGGGGTGGGGATACTACCCTTAGATTTGCTTTTACTGTTATTATAATTGCATTATTTGTTGTTATAAGGTTGAATGCAATAATAGTTCATAACAATGATATTGATTTCTTGCTCAGAAGAAACTGAGCACTACATATTGTTTAACTGTTTACATTATCAGTAATGGCATAGAATTGCAAGCAAGACGTACACCAAGACACTGAGTCAGACAAAAGCACGCCAGACTAACATATAACAATCGGGGAACGGAATATCTGTAGGACACAATTTCACATCAATATCAACTAGTTTTAGAGTGGTTATACCAGTAAGGAGATTGAACATGCATTCACTCACACTTACGACGGTAAACGTAAATGGCCTAAATAATCCGGAAAAGAGATCTATGGTCTTTAGAGATCTATACAAAAACACAGGTGATATACTGCTAATACAGGAAACACATTTCAAGAGAGGCAAAGAACCAAGACTACTATCACACAAATATAGGAACATATTTTTGGCCTCAGGGACATCAAAAAAAGGTGGAGTAGGCATTTTATTTAAAAACTCAGTCCAATTTCAACCCACGTATATAGAAAGAGACAAAAATGGAAGGTACATAATTCTAGTGGGCCTTTTATTTAACAGACCAATCACCATTGCAAACTTATACCTCCCAAACAAAGATCAACACCATATATTCAAAACTATCTTTCACTCATTACTGGCTCACACCAAAGGAACTTTCTTCCTAGGAGGGGACTTCAATCTACCATTAGATCCACAAATAGACACATCTACTGGGTCCACTTGCACACCCAAACAAATGATTAAAGCTGTTAGGAGTTTTTTGCACCAGCTGAAACTACATGATGTATGGAGAGTGATGAATACACAAACCAGGGATTATACGTTCTACTCAAACCCACATAACACGTTTACCAGAATAGACTATATATTTTCGGATCAATTAGGGCTATCTCTGATCACAGACTCTAAGATTTTACCCACCACATGGGCGGATCACGCCCCGGTACAATGTGGGGTGGAATGGCCAGACATCCCACAGAAAACATATACATGGAGAATGGACGAACACATGTTGGATAACCCCCTAACCAGGCAAGCTATAGACAGGACACTAGACAATTACTTTAGAGAAAATGCTGTGGCGGACACACCGGATCGGATGGTCTGGGAGGCACACAAGTGTGTAGTCAGAGGGGAACTTATAGCAAGAAAGGCAAGGGAAAAAAAGGAGAACGGACAATTCCTAAACTCCACACTGTCGCAAATAGGGTATTGGGAGAAAGAACATAAGTCAAACCCACAATCTTCAGACATACTAAAATATTTACAAAAGGTCAGGCAATCATTAAGGAATTACCTCACAAAAGAATATCAAAGGAAAGCAGCATTCCTAAAACAAAAATATTTCAACGTTAGGGACAAGACAGGCACATCACTAGCAAAAGCTTTGAGACGACGGCAACTCAACACACATGTCCATTATATAAGAAATAAACAAGGGGCCACACATAAAGATAGTAAGAGCATTGCTGAGACATTTAGACAATACTATACATCGTTATACAATATACCGGAAGCAGCTACATCACAGAGTATTGAGGGCTACCTAGCAGATTTAAATCTCCCTAAGCTAGAGGTAGAAGAAACCGTAGATGAAATAAAAAAAGGCATAAAGTCTATGCCAAGCGGTAAATGCCCGGGCCCAGATGGTTTCGGTATGAAGTACTATAAAACCTACCCCCATCACCTAATTTCCCCGTTAGCAAAAATGTTCAATTCACTCTTAAACACCAATGGATTCACAGAAAGCATGTTAGAAGCTCATATCACTGTTTTACCGAAGCCAGGGAGGGAACCAAATACACCTGAGAATTTCCGCCCGATTTCACTATTGAACTCGGACGTTAAAATCTTCACTAAAATCTTAGCTCACAGAATAAATCAGTTTCTACCCAAATTAATAAATACGGATCAGGCAGGTTTTATTCTTGGGAGAGAAGCTAAAGACAACACCCTAAAGGCCCTACAACTTATATCTTATGTCAAACATAACAAAATACCGGCGGTTCTGATATCTACGGATGCAGAGAAAGCCTTTGATAGGGTAAATTGGCAATTCCTAAAAGCAGTAATGCACAAAATGAAATTTGGTGATAAATTTATTCAATACGTTTTCCTCCTATATACCTGCCCCATGGCTCGGATTAAAGTGAATGGCATACTATCAGATAAATTTTGCATTAGAAATGGCACTAGGCAGGGATGCCCACTCTCCCCAGTCCTCTTCACAATCTCAATAGAAGCATTAGCACAAACAATAAGGAATAACACACATGTCAAAGGCATACAGGTAGGGAACACAGAACATAAGCTTGCCCTGTATGCTGATGATCTACTCACACTCACGGAGCTAGAGAAGTCCTTACCAAAGACACTAGAAATACTCCAAAGCTTTGGGAAAGTATCTAATTTTCTTATAAACACTAACAAATCTGAGATGTTAAACCTAACATATGATGAAAAAAGATTTCAACAACTGACACAAAACTGCCCACTTAAAATACAAAATTTGAAACTTAAATACTTAGGTATCTTCCTGGCAACAGATGCCAAAATAGTATTCCAGGCTAATTATAAAAATCTAGAAAATACCCTTATAACAGACCTTTCTAGTTGGAAGAGCAAGTCTATCTCGTGGATAGGTAGAATAAACGTAATAAAGATGAATGTTCTCCCCAGGCTCTTATATTTATTTCAAACAACTCCTATCCACCTTCCACACCAATACCTATCTAAAATTCAATCATTAATGGAACAATTAATTTGGCAAGGAATTAGACCCAGAATAGCTAAACAAACAATGTACTTGTCCAAAGAGAGTGTAGGTCTGGGAGTACCAAATATCCATACTAACAAAACAGCAATTGACTTACAAAACCTAGTGGAATGGTGCACAAACAATGCACATAAGCAATGGGTACAAATTGATAGACATATAATGGGACTGTGTAACGCAGGCATAGCAGCATGGCTCCCTGCTAAACAACGTCCAACAACTATCAAACATTACCAGATACTGGAAGAATTTTTCCAGACATGGGATAGACTGATAAACACCACCACATACATATCTAATACTGTCTCCCTTATGCAACCCATATGCAATAACCCTACACTCCCTTGGAACCAAAAGGATAGGCAGGGTAATCCAGGAACTCAAATTAAACCTAGGATTATATCAATATTTCTACAAGACGGAAAGCTAGGACTTTTGGAACCCACTCTGGATTCACATCCGGGTATCATACCTAACCAGAAAACTAACCCCCTTTGAAACTCTATGTCTATCCGATAACACCCCCTGACACTTAATTTCTATAATATACAAACAACTACTGAAAGGGGATGCACAAAATTTACCTAACTACACTCGAGCATGGGAGAAGGAGCTAGGGCTAGACTTAACAGAGAAAGACTGGCAAAGAGCATTTCTTGAGACTAAGAGATCGTCCATTTCGGTAAGGGTATTGGAAACAAATTATAAGATTCTAATGAGATGGTACCTTACACCTAGTAGACTGAGTAAAATATACAAGATGGCAAGTAATAAATGCTGGAGGGGTTGCGGGGAGGAGGGTAATTTAAAACACGTTTGGTGGAATTCTAACAACCTAGACATATTCTGGATGGGGATCCTTGGACATATGTCAATCATGGTGGGAAAGCAAATACCTAACGACCCTCTAATCCTCCTATATTTGTCTCTCCCCAAAATTAATAATAGTGTAGCCAAACACCTCTTTATTCTAATGATTAATAGCGCCAAATCACTAATTCCCAAATACTGGAAATCGAACATAACACCCACAGTAGAGGATTGGAAGTCACAATTGGTGAATTTTCTCAACCTTGAAAGATACCACCATTTACAATCAGGCACCACGGAAACACACAAATTAATGTCACTCATGTGGAAACAACATTTCACCCTCGATTAACACTATTAAATGAGGAACATGTAGCAAGTGAATTAGCTCTTTTTAATTTACTCATGTGGTTGTAGCGGGAGGTAATGTAAATGTAGATGGTTAAAACTCTCCTGTTGGACTACTTATATACCCTACAGAAAGCGTGCGCTATCAGCGCTAGCACACTTCACAGCTTTCAAAGATGTGAATTATCTCATAACTCTGATTGTCTTACGCTCTATTATGTTATCTTTTTATTTTGCATGTCATGTATGACTTTATGGTTAAAATAAAGTTGGTTTTTTGGGGGGAAAAAAAAGTATTAATCTCACCCTATCTGTGCCAAAACGATATTGCTAACTCAGTGCCTCCTGCTGCCCATGGCACAGCGCTCTTCTTCAATGAGGTGATGGTAAATCTTTAGCGTTTGTTTTACGCTTGGATTTACCATCACTTTAAGGAGGTATTGCTTCCTTTGAAAGTTTCAGACCATACCTCTGCTGGGAAGACTCCTCCTAAGGATCAGCTAGATACTTATGTTAAATATCAGGATGAATTATCTGATTTATTTCCTGTCTCTATGGCTGTCTCTAAAATTTGGGCTAAGGATTGGCCTTTATGTATTTTTAGTTCTTCTGCAAGATTTTTTTTTTTTTATATCTTTTTCAGTCTAAGTATGAGCATTTTGATAATGTCCCTAATTGTGGATAATGCTTTTTCTGCCTTAGCTAAAAAAACTAATCTTCCTATGGAAAACTGTTTTTCTTTAAAGACACATTACATAGGACGCTTGATTCCTCTTTAAGAAAATCTTATCTCCATTCTGGTTATATTTTTAAACTATTGCTGATGTATCAGCTGCTTTCTCTAAATGGTTAGTGATTCTCTCTGCTCAGGTTATCAATGAGTCTGATAGAGATAACTTCCTAGAGCTTTTAGAGATATTTAAATATGCTAATGCTTTTATGGGTAACGCTATTCTTGATATTATTAGAATTAGCTCTAAGAATTTGTGTCTTTTAGTTGTTGTCAGATGTACTTCATGGATTAAGTCTTCTTGGTCAGCTATTGCAGCTTCTAAGAATAAATGACTTTCCTTTTTAGGGTAATAGACTTTTTGGGTCTGAACTAGACAATATTTCTTCAGCTATTGGTGGCAAGAGTAAGTTTCTTCCACAAGGTAAGAAGTTTAAGGTTAAATTTAAAACATCTGGTCAATTTTGTTCCTTTTGTTAGAACAAGGAGAACAAATCAGCTGCCTCTTTTACAAATCAAAGTAGCTCAGATAAGCCCTGGAGGCTTGGTACCAATTGGCACAAGTCCAAGAAGTCTAAAAATTCCACCCCTACTTTTAAGTTAGCATTAAGGTGCAGCCCCTAGTCCTGTATCTCTGGTAGGGGGCAGGTTGATGCATTTTCAGGATGCATGGTTTTGCTCAGTTCCAGACCCTTGGGCCCTAAAAATTGTCTCTCAAGGGTATCTAATAGACTTCAATTCAAAGCCTCCCAGAGACATATTTTTTCTTTCAAGGGTGCCAAGGAACACAGTGAAAGCTCAGGCTTCTCTTCAATATGTTTCAGATCTAGACTCTATAGGGGTTATAGTGACAGTTCCTTCGTTAGAACAGGGGAAGAGGTTTTACTCAAATCTCTTCATAGTTCCCAACTAATAGAGGGAACATGTCTGCCTGTTCTAGATTTAAAGATTTTGAAATAATTTGTCAGGATTCCAGCTTTCAAAATGGAAACCATTAGGACTATACTTCCTTTTATTCGTCAAGGTCACTTTATGTCAACCATAGACTTAAAGAATGCCTATCTGCATGTTCCTATTCATTCAGATTATCACAGGTTCCTGAGGTTTGCCTTTCTGAAACATTATCAGTTGTGGCTTTTCCATTCAGTCTGGCCACTGCACCAAGAATCTTTACAAAATTTCAGGGTGCCTTGATTTCAGTAATAAGGTCTCAGGGGATTTCGGTTTTCCCCTATATGGACACTATCTTAGTTAAAGCTCCATTTATTGTTTTAGCAGCATCTCATGTCAACCAAATGTTGTCATTTATTCAGCTTCATGGTTGGAATATAAATATGCCAAAAAGTTCTTTAATGCTTCAGACAAAGGTGACTTTTCTGGGATACAAAATAGATTCAGTCTCCATGAGATTGTCTCTAACAGAGACAAGGAATTAAAAGTTAACATCTGCTTGTCTGAATCTTCAGGTTCAGCCTGTCCCCTCAGTAGCTTCCTGCATGGAAGTAATAGATTTGATGGTGGCAGCATCAGATGCACTGCCATTAGCTCGGCTTCATATGAGGCCTTTTCAGCTTTGCATGCTAAATCAGTGGAACAGGGATCACTCCCTGTTATCACAAATTATCTTTCTGAGTTCTCTTGTAAGGTAATCTCTCGTGGTGGTTAGATCCCCAGTGATGGTTAGTTCTGTTGACAGTAATTTCAAAAGATGCAAGTCTGTCCGGCTGGGGTGCTGTATGGGTTTTGTCTCTTGCACAAGGAGTTTGGGCACCCTGGGAGGCTAGGTTGCCCATAAACATTTTGGAATTCTGAGCAATTCACAGGACTCTTCTTTTTTGGCCCCAGGTATGGATAGAATCCTTACTTCAGTTTCAGTCAGATACAGTGGAGGCTGGTGAAGTTTGAAGTTGGGGGGGCACTAGACCACACACCACAAAATAAAGCCCCACCCCTCCCTCAGATGGCTCCGCCCATGAATTGCTTTATTTATATATATATATATACAGATACAGATTAACATAGGTCAGGCATTAATTCACGAGCGGATATCTAAATACAATAAGACGATAAACACATTCATCAGGATTCTGTGCACGACAATGAGAACATGCATAGCAAAACACTGGAAGGTAGGCGCACCAACATGGCAAGAATTCAAATGTAGAATCCAACATATATACAATATGTATGACCAGGCTGCATGGGTACTGGGCACTAAGGAAACCAATGATGAAATTTGGTTCTACTGGAACTATAGGTCGGGTCTCAGCTGCACACCATGACAACAAATGGCTCACTCATAGCGATCCACTTGGAGGGCAGAGGTCCCCCTTAGGTGGTTTACCCTGTGTATTAAGACTTAAGACGCTATCAGAATCTCTCTATGCCTCTTAACTCTGACCCTCTCGTTCCCGCTTTCTTTCCCTGTTAATCCTTTCTCTCTGTATTTTTTATCTCTTTTTCCTGAATATACTGTACAGAAGCATAGGAAAATGTACTCTCCCCTATAAAATATCTTGTTTGAATAAATTACAAGCAGAGCAACGGGGAATGAGATTAAAAGCAACTGTAAAATGTATTTACTTTATAGGTCTCTATTATTAGTTAGATTGTACAATCAAAGATAAAGATAGATCTTATATTTAAGCACCCGTTGTATGTTGGTGCGGTTGCATGTTTGCATCTGCCTTTTCTTTATTACTATGTTTTGATTGTTATTCTTCTTTTTGCAAACAATAAAAATGATTTAAACATAAATCTACAGATTTATGCTCTCTATTCATTCACACATGCCTTGTGTCACAATGCATTATGCCTGCTTCCCTTTGTGAAGCAGAGTGCATAGAGCCAATTTAAATAAAAGCTGCAAACATTATAAAAAGGTATATCCTGAAACACTTTTTATAACCCCATTATGAAACATATTGCCAAACATGAAACTCATTGCCAAACATGAGTCAGATAGTGCTTCCATAGGGAAATGGTTTTGCTTCTGCAGTTCTGCTCAAATTAAATGTACTTAAATTGAAACAATTTTGTTCCTGATAATAAATAGTTAAACAAGGCAGCCAGAAAGGGCTCTAACCAAAAAGGTTATTTTTTCCCCCTCTTCCCCCTCTCTCTTTGGGGGTTCACGTGCGATTGTGCTCCTATAGAGGAGCCTCCACTGGTCAGATAGGGTTACAGCTGTAGCTTATATGAATCACCAGGGGGAACCAGGAGTTCCTTGGTGGTGAATTCTGGATTGGGCAGATATCCATCATTGTTATATATCTGCTGTTCATGATTCAGGAGTGGATAATTGGGAAGCAGATTTTCTCAGTCATCGAACAGTCAATCCATCCAGGGGAATGGTCTCTTCATTCAGATGTATTCAGTCAGATTGTGAATCTTTGGGTCCTACCAGAGATAGATTTCATGGCTTCCAGATTGAACAACAAGCTTCCTCAGTATTACTCCAGGTCCAGGGATCCAAGGGCTCTGGAGACAGATGCTCTGATAATGTTTTGGTCGTTTTAGCTAGCTTATGTGTTTCCTCCTCTGGTTCTGTTATCCAGAGTTATAGCTAAGATCACGCAATGCATCAGTGATTCTGATTGCTCCAAAATGGACTCAAATTATTTTTGCTTATTTTATTATATTCGCTGTGGGATACTGTTTGCCTACCAGTTTAAAAATAGGTGTGTTCATATCATAGAGCTTGTTTAAGCTCCATCACATGTGAGTAGCCAATCGTTCATCCAGATAAGCAATATTTATTTGGTTATAGTATTATACTATTTTGTGTTTCTCTCTCATTTGAGGACCTATTGAAGATTCAGGTCACTAGACTTCTTTCTGTCATCATTACTTTTGGACAGACGTATCCTTCAATTTAATAATAATTTGCACTTCATATTTATTTTGTATTCTTTTAGGTTTCCTAGAATTCTTGAGCTTCTTCAAGATGCCAAGATGGCTTGCAGAAAATTATTTTTGCCAGTTCTTTAAAATGTCAGATTTCTGCTCTCTCTGTTCTATTTCACAGGAAAATTGCTAATCTTCCTGATGTGCATAGTTTTGTTCAGGTGTTATCTAGAATAAAGCCTGTAATTAAACCTATTTCTCCTCAATGGAATCTTAATTTGGCTCTGAAGGTTTTACAGTCTCTTCCTTTTGAACATATGCATATTAAGCTTATTTCCTGGAAAGCTTTATTTATTTTGGCTATTTTATCTACTAGAAGAGTGTCTGAGTTGTCAGCACTTTCTCTCTCCTCTGATCCTCCTTATTTGATTTTTCATAAGTTAAAGGCTGTTTTGAGCTTTTCTGCCTAAAGTTGCTTCTTCTGACAATGTCAGTAGGAAATTGTGGTTCCTTCCCTTTGTTCTAATCTTAAGAATTCTTCTGAAAGATTTCTTTATGTTGTCCAGAAATATTATCTTGAGGTTACTAAAGATTTCAGACGGACTTCTGATTTGTTTGTTCTTTTTTCAGGTAAGTGCAAAGGACAGAAAGAAGGCATCTTCTGTTGCTCTGGCCTCTTGGATTAAACAATTCATATGGCTTATGTAGTGGCATGTCAAATATGTCATAAGTGTATCACAGCTCATTCTACTTGCTCTGCAGCCACTTCCTGGGCATTTAAATATGAGGCCTCTCTGGAACAAATTTGCAAGGCAGCTACTTGGTCATCCTTGCATACTTTTACTAAATTCTACCATTTTTATCTTATGCTTCATCTGAAGCTGCTTTTGGTATAAAAGTTATTCAGGCAGTTTAAGACTCAGTTTTCTGTTTTTAAATTGCATTTATAAAATTATATAAAAAGATTTTTCTGTGTTTTGGGTGTTTTTTTCTTTTGCTATAAGGATGTTTATTTCTCCCTTTTTTCTTCCACTACTCATGTCCTCTGCCACAGCTTGGGTATTAGTTCCCAGGAGTAATGAATTGTGGACTGTTATCACCTATATAAAAGAAAACATAATGTATATCTTACCTGATAAATTCCTTTCTTTCATGTTGATAAGAGTCGACGAGACCCCACCCTGATTTCTAGAAATAATTTTTTATTTATTTTTGGCACATTCTTTTTTCCCATTTCCTCTATTTATTTTACTCTTTTAATTCTCACTTCTGTCAGCTTGGCTATACATTAGACTGATTACTATATAGGTAGGAGGGTTTATATAGAGCTCTGAGGTTTGGGAATATTTCCCCCATCCTAGTGGCAGGAAAGGTAAGTAATTGATCATTGTCTCTTATCACCATGAAAGAACATAAGATATAAATTATGGGGTTTTTTTTCAGCCGACAGGTAGTCGTGTCTGACCACAAAACCTCCTGCGACCAAAATGGCTCTTCCCAGCTCTCTGTTTATCTTTTTTCACCCCCGATAAGTGGCTGGAGGCATAGAATAGTTCAGAGAGAGAAAGAGCCGTATGGCTGCCCAACGAATATATGAATGTTCCACAATCCAAACTCTAGTGGGTCTTCTAGCAACACCTAAAAATAAATGAATAGCAATAAGCTACTAAAAACACAATGGAAAAATAACAACTGATAAACCAAATCAACTAAGGAACAATGAACAAACAACTACACAACACAACTCAACTAATCCTGCATCGGAGGTCTCACATAAACCCTATACCGCTGCAACTTCCACCTGCCAAGCCTCTTGATCAACTCAACAGGCCATTCCAGCACCGCCGCACTAGTAGCAGCCCCTATTCTGAATGAATGAGGTGTAATCCTGAGCTCCCCAAGCCCTGCACTGACAGCAGTCTTACGCAAAACAGCAGCAAAGGGAAATCTCATCAGATTGGAGCCACCCCTATGCTCTCAAAGCTGTATCATGTCTATAGGCCACTTGGCCAGAAATTCCTTTGTGCTAGCTACAGGGCAGAGTGCCCCATTGGCTACTGCAGGCAACATGAGCCATGCTCCCCTAGCTTCCTGGACGGTTTTTAAATTAGGCGAAAAGCCCCCCAAAATGCTAGCGCAAAGGCACATCTGAAAAGGAAAACTTCATAGTCTATAGTGCACACATCACCCAATACCGCTTTCAGGGCTAGCAAGCGCTGAAAAGTCACTGGCTTTATTGAAAAAGGCCCACATTAGGGCCAAAACGCATAGAAGGGAACTGTTTGAGCTTCCTAAATTGGTAACCTCTTTTTTACAGGTTTTGTTCACTAAGGAATCTTTACAGGTTTTTTCACTATGCTATCTATGAAGGATAACACTGACACTATTACCTATTTTAATTTTTCATTATTTTTTACTTTTATTTTTATTATTTTTTCCTGTTGGAACACACATTAGGAATTTCACCTAGAAAGTTCACATCACGTTGAGGGACAATCTTTTGTGCACATTGGCTTATATAGCCAACTCTAGGACATTATATATTAAACTTCCATTTTCACTATTGTTATATGTATTATGTTTTAACTGATGGGGTGCCCAATTGTTATTTACTGTTATTTATTTTAGATATCTAAATGTTTTAGATAATAAATTGTAATAGATGTGTTTCTATTTATATTTGCATATTATAAACTCTGAGGGGCCATTGGGGAAAGAGCCAAAGCAGCCAACTGACTGCCTAGGGCCCCTTTGCGAATGCCATGACCCTTAAGGCACAGCAACCAGTCCAAGACGACATTCAGTGATCCCCCCAGGGGATTTTGCTTGTGCCTGACAAAAAGAAACCCCCATTTTTACCAGGGCTGTGTGTATGCCAGTTACGTTGAAGGTGCTACCGACACCTGGACTAATGGGAGAATTGCAGCCTAATCTCTGAGATCTGCCATAAAAAAGATGGACAAAGCAGCCTGTCAGCCAACACAGAAGGCACCAACCTTTGAAACAAGTCCCACTGGAATCTTGAAAGTGCATTAGCCACCACATTATTTACCCCGGGCACAAGCTTGGCTTCAAGATGCTGGAGACACCTGAGCACTAAGTGCAAAGGTAAGGCACAACTATTGGGGATGCCGCAGATTGTCTGTTAATGGCAAAGATTGCACTAGTGTTATCTGTCCAGAAAACAATACAGGGAGTGCAGAATTATTAGGCAAGTTGTATTTTTGAGGATTAATTTTATTATTGAACAAAAACCATGTTCTCAATGAACCCAAAAAACTCATTAATATCAAAGCTGAATAGTTTTGGAAGTAGTTTTTAGTTTGTTTTTAGTTATAGCTATTTTAGGGGGATATCTGTGTGTGCAGTTGACTATTACTGTGCATAATTATTAGGCAACTTAACAAAAAACAAATATATACCCATTTCAATTATTTATTTTTACCAGTGAAACCAATATAACATCTCAACATTCACAAATATACATTTCTGACATTCAAAAACAAAACAAAAACAAATCAGTGACCAATATAGCCACCTTTCTTTGCAAGGACACTCAAAAGCCTGCCATCCATGGATTCTGTCAGTGTTTTGATCAGTTCACCATCAACATTGCGTGCAGCAGCAACCACCGCCTCCCAGACACTGTTCAGAGAGGTGTACTGTTTTCCCTCCTTGTAAATCTCACATTTGATGATGGACCACAGGTTCTCAATGGGGTTCAGATCAGGTGAACAAGGAGGCCATGTCATTAGATTTTCTTCTTTTATACACTTTCTTGCCAGCCACGCTGTGGAGTACTTGGACGCGTGTGATGGAGCATTGTCCTGCATGAAAAACATGTTTTTCTTGAAGGATGCAGACTTCTTCCTGTACCACTGCTTGAAGAAGGTGTCTTCCAGAAACTGGCAGTAGGACTGGGAGTTGAGCTTGACTCCATCCTCAACCCGAAAAGGCCCCACAAGCTCATCTTTGATGATACCAGCCCAAACCAGTACTCCACCTCCACCTTGCTGGCGTCTGAGTCGGACTGGAGCTCTCTGCCCTTTACCAATCCAGCCACGGGCCCATCCATCTGGCCCATCAAGACTCACTCTCATTTCATCAGTCCATAAAACCTTAGAAAAATCAGTCTTGAGATATTTCTTGGCCCAGTCTTGACGTTTCAGCTTGTGTGTCTTGTTCAGTGGTGGTCGTCTTTCAGCCTTTCTTACCTTGGCCATGTCTCTGAGTATTGCACACCTTGTGCTTTTGGGCACTCCAGTGATGTTGCAGCTCTGAAATATGGCCAAACTGGTGGAAAGTGGCATCTTGGCAGCTGCACGCTTGACTTTTCTCAGTTCATGGGCAGTTATTTTGCGCCTTGGTTTTTCCACACGCTTCTTGCGACACTGTTGACTATTTTGAATGAAACGCTTGATTGTTCGATGATCACGCTTCAGAAGCTTTGCAATTTTAAGAGTGCTGCATCCCTCTGCAAGATATCTCACTATTTTTGACTTTTCTGAGCCTGTCAAGTCCTTCTTTTGACCCATTTTGCCAAAAGGAAAGGAAGTTGCCTAATAATTATGCACACCTGATATAGGGTGTTGATGTCATTAGACCACACCCCTTCTCATTACAGAGATGCACATCACCTAATATGCTTAATTGGTAGTAGGCTTTCGAGCCTATACAGCTTGGAGTAAGACAACATGCATAAAGAGGATGATGTGGTCAAAATACTCATTTGCCTAATAATTCTGCACTCCCTGTAGACCTGATCTGCAAGCACGCCCCCATAGCTCCACTGCAACTACAATGGGGAATCATTTCAGAAGTGTCAGATTCCTAGTAAGCTCAAGTTCATCTCAGGGTGAAGGCCAAGCCTTCACGTCCCATTCCCCACCTAGGTAGGCCCCATAACCATAACTGCCAGCGGCATTGGTAAATAAAGTGTCTGACTGGAAAAAAAAACTCCCGCCACAAGAGAATCCTGTTAAACTGCTGAAGGAACAACTCCCAAACCATCAAGTCCTCTTTCATCTCAACCAACATTTGCACCCTAGACGCTGCTCGCTAATCACTCCTCAACGGCTCCTCTAGCCCCCTGTTGAATGTCCTACCCATGGGGATCACTTTGAATGCGAAATTGAGAAGCCCCAACAACGACTGAAGTTCTATAATCGCTATCCACTTAGCTGCAGCAGCTGTTCAGAACGCTCCAAGCATAAGCTGCATTTTATCTTCGGGGAGACAACATAGCTGTGCCACAGTGTCAAAATCTATGCCCCAAAAAATCAGTCTGGTTCAAGGGCCTTGCGTCTTCTCCTCTGCTAGAGGAACACTCTACTTGTTCATTAAGTACCTAATCACTGACATAACCCTATCACACTCGCCAGTTCCAGCTGGAGCCACTATCAGGAAGTCATCAATGTAGTGCACCATGGCACTACCCCCCATCACAGTTACTATGGCCCAATGCAAAAAAAAACTAAACACTTCAAAGTAAGCACATGAGAACAAGCAACTCATTGAGAGACATCTGTTGATGTAAAAGTTCCCTTCAAACTTACATTCCATCAACTCAAAAGAAGTTGGATGAATATGAAGCAGCCCAAAGGCAGACTCAATGTCATTCTTTGCCATCAAAGCCCCATAGCCTGAACTGAACATACTTCAGGATCAATCGCATCATTAACAGACCTGCCCTTGGGGTAAGACAGGTGCTGAATGAGGAGAAGTTTTCCCGGCTCCTTCTTCATTACCACCCCCAGCGGGGAGACGAGGGAGTCAGGGATTCCTGAAAAAGTCCTGTAAAGCATTCTAGCAAGAGTTCTTTCGCTATCTTTTCCCTCACCACATCTGGATATTTGTTGGCAGACTTAAGATTCCTATGGGTTGATAAACCTACAACCACCCCCTGTTTAGGAATCCTGAAATCCTTTCGTATGCCTTCCCACAGCTGCAATGAGGATAGACCACCAGCCATGGCCTAAATGCAGCCAGATTCAGGGATGTGGGTGTCCTTGTTTCTAGGAGTGCCTTTTTGCTGTCCCCTACCTGTTGTGCCTTCTTTTCTTTGTTGGCAATCAATGCCGGATGGGGACCTCTGCAATACTTTCAGATTTGACGAAAGGAGCACACCGCTCCCCTTTCAAACTGCTTGTCATTACATTTCCAGCATTCCCTACCCCTCCTTTTCAAAGTACCTACTGACCTACCTACATCTATGCGCTGCTGAAATGCTGGTAAGGTGGAATGCTCTGGCCCCAGGCGGGACCAGAGATGCATTTCCTTGGAGCCAGAGGATAGCACCCAGTTACCGACCATTTTTCTGCAAAACTCAGATTCGTATGTCCTCCAAGCTCCTTCTCTAAACTTGCCACATATCTAGTCTATAGTATACATAAACTTTAAAATCTCTAAGGCCTGCTCTGACCTTCTCCCAAAAAACATGAAAACACCTCCGCCACTCATCGTAGGTGTCAGAGTGCTTCATATTTTGGGGCCTGTCCCGTCCTTACTATGTTCCTTGCCTCTGTATACCTCTACAGAAAGCTCAAACATATTCACATACTTGCCCTCCCGTATATCGGCAATCATTTTTGGTTTCAAGTGGGCATGCAGGGAATGCATGAAACAGGTGTATGAATCCCCCTGTACTGCCACTCTCCATGCTAGCCCTTGCTGTTTGCTCTTCTGCAGACTGGGTACACTAGCCTGGGCTAACCCTCCCATCACCTGTAGGGAACTTGCCAGAATCATCCCTCAGACTAAGGGTAAAAGCAGCATACCAATGTAGATCCCCTGGAATCTCCATGGCCGCCCATGCCTAAGCATACTGAATTACTGCCCTGATCCTGCGCAGCCATTAACTTCCTTAACATTTTATACATCCTGTGCTGTCCTTTATTGGATAAACCTAGGGCCCTGCCACTGTCTGAGTCTAAATCACTGCTGGAACACCTGCCCCACCCATATTGGAGTTTTGCGATGTTCCAGGCTGACCAGCCGATGAGCCATGATTGGTCCTTTCTGACTTGTTCACCAAAGAAGAAGTCTCCATTGTCTGTGGACAGCGTCCAACCTGTAAGGGTGACAAAAAAGGAGAGGGTAGTACCCAGAATGGCCATATCATGCCCACTCCCTCTCATAGTGCCGATAGAGGTAGAAGCAGAGAGCACCCTGACTGAATCCTCCCCAGAGAAGGCCTCACTGTCTCCCCTTCTTTCCACATGTATACCACCACCCACATCACCTTGCACACTTGCCAGCTCTGCCCGTACCACCGCACCTAAATCATCAGCAACTTTTCTTTCTCTAACGAATTTCACACTGCTTGCCCTGTTCCTGGCTTTAGGCATGGTATGCTGCAGACACACTCTGTCCCTGTCCCCAGACCCCAGCACACAAATCAGTCCCAGTTTCTCTACCCCTAATCCCAGGGGGTTAATTCCCACTGCCACCAAGCCCCATAACTGCCCCTTGCCACACCAAACTACCACCTCCACATACAGCTGAGGAGAGGCCCTGCATGGCCGTAGTCCCCTTATAATGCCCAAGTTCAGACCTACCTTGCCCACACGGGCCTGAAGATTTTACCTCTGTGGCTTTCATGGTCTTTTTGTGTAGCACCAACTAAGCCACTGTTATTGTCATTTCAAGGCATTGCTCAACGAAGCGGGACGTCCTGGGAACCCCCCTCTCACTTGAAGGGTCCTCCTGAACATTCCTCCTATTCGCTGTCTTCTTCTGACCGGACATTGCTACTGATGCCCCACCTCTGACGACCTGCCCACCGACGCCACTCTCGCGATATGCACGTCACACTCGGACGTGACATCAACCGTTGGAAGAGAAGGGGCCGGATGCCATCATGGAAAGGCCAACTCCACTCCCAGCCACCAACTGCACCCCAGAGTTCATGGGGTCCACAAAAACCAAAGGAACATGCCTCTGGAGTTACCGGGTGACCAACCGCTAAGGTATAAAATCCTAAATGTTGGTGTTTAGGAAGGTGAACTGATGCTAAACGTGGTACCATAGAATTTGTGTTTGAAATATTTAGCCCCTTAACTGCTGAACTATTTTTACCACTGTTCTGAGCAGTTTTGGAGTTTTTAGATGAGGCTTATATTTAGGACACACATAGAAGAAACCAGCCTGGACTAATTCTTTATAGCTGCATATGGAAAAACACTGAGGACTTTCAACAGATCAAGCACCAATTGTTTAAAACAGGCAAGCGGATCCCAAAGACCAAATGCAGCAAACGGCACAGTAAGTGGATATAAGCCACAGCACTTACTTTTCCTTAATAATGGTAGCCTCTGACAAACGTCCCCACAGCCATCAGGCTCTGTAATATCTGTTCCTTAAGGTTCTGTACATTTAAGTGGGTGTTATCCTCTCATTACTTTTTCACCAATAAATAGCAGCCTATTCTACTCAAGCATTGCTTGGTATTGATCCTGTCGTTTGAAACTGTCTCTTTTACCTGATCCCTTCTTTACGTGGATTTCCTCCCAAGCCTTTCAACCTCCTGCTTGTATATTCAGCTGGAAGATACATCCTGGATTGTGCCCATTCTGCCTACTACTGAACCTTTGCTTCCTAATCTGGCCGCAACTTCACTTCTCTGCTGCTCAGCGGGTGACATTATCCTCAGCTGCATTCCTCATGCACGCACAGCTCTGATCAGCTTCCTGCTGAAACAAAGCGTTGCTGCATTCGTCATCTGAAGACGCCTTCTCCCTCCTTCACAGTGCCGCTCTGCTTTCTTGGCTTACTCTGTGACCTCTGCTTCAGCCTTTGTTATCATTCTGCTTTGGACATCTCGGAAGCTTGCCATAAGGCATCAATTGATTTCCAAAACTCCACAATGTACACATCTAATTTTTCTGCAGTTACCTATGTGATTGTGTTATATACCAAGCCAAAAATACACAATGGACCCAGTGGAGCTCACCAATCATGTTATGGCTTTAAGCCAAAAAGTAGATCACCTTAATCAAGGCCTAAGAGACCTACAAATAGAAAATATTATTAAGGAAGGGCTAAGTTCTACTCCCGCCCCCATACAGAACCTACATTAGAGCCCCCAGTTAGTCCTCCTGAAAAGTTTTCAGGAGACAGAAAAAATATAGGCAATTTTATAATGCTTGCACATTATTTTTTAGTCTTAAGCCTAAAACCTTTTCTAAAGAGCGTACTAAAGTGCTTACTGCCATATCTTTTCTAAGGGGAGAACCAAGAGCCTGAGCTGATTCTTTATATGAGCAAGATGACCCCATTCTAAATTCTGTTTATGACTTCTTCTATGTCCTCTTTATATGAGGATCCCCACAAGCAGATTACTGCTGAAAATAAAATGAGATCTTTAAAACAACAGAAGATACCTGTTGAAGATTATATTTCTGAATTCAAAATATGGCAAAAGGATTCAGAGTGGAATGAGGTGTCACTTAAAAATCAATATACCGGTAGATTAGGTCTCTCTGAAGGAGTTAAAGATGAGCTAGCTAGAATAGACATCCCTGAAAATCTAGATGCTCTTATGTCCCTTACCATTAATATAGACCATAGGATAAGGGAAAGAAAGCAAGAGAAATTATTCTCTGACGCCATTCTCAAATCCATTGTTTACCGTACTCATCTACCAAATACTTAAATCTCTGATGAGCCTATGGACATAGGAGTTATTAAGGGACCTCTGACTCCTGAAGAAAAACTTTGTAGATGAACCTATAAGCTATGCATGTACTGCGTATCCAAGGAACACATAGTAACTAAGTGTCCCACACTCAAAAGACGAAAAAATGGTTAAGCCAGCATATGATGTATCTTGTATGTCCTTAAATAATTGCCAAACTTCTTATTGTTTACTCCCTGTCTCTCTACAGTGGGACCATCACCACCTCCAATTTGATGCTGTTGTCGATTCAGGAGCATATGCGTGTTATCTTGAACTTGCTGTTGTATTAAAAAATAAAATCCCACTTATTGAAAATATTAAATCTGTGTTAGTGTGTCTCATTGATGGGAAACAATTATAATCCGGTCCAATTACACACCAAACTATACCATTACTCATTGTTACAGCAGACAATCATAGACAATATATACAGTGGGGCAAAAAAGAATTTAGTCAGCCACCAATTGTGCAAGTTCTCCCACTTAAGAAGATGAGAGAGGCCTGTAATTTTCATCATAGGTATACCTCAACTATTAGAGACAAAATGTCGAAACAAATCCAGACAATCACATTGTCTGATTTGGAAAGAATTTATTTGCAAATTATGGTGGAAAATAAGTATTTGGTCAATATCAAAAGTTCATCTTAATACTTTGTTATATATCCTATGTTGGCAATGACAGAGATCAAACGTTTTCTGTAAGTCTTCACAAGGTTGTCACATACTGTTGCTGGTATGTTTGCCCATTCCTGTATGCAGATCTCCTCTAGAGCAGTGATGTTTTGGGGCTGTGGCTGGGCAACACGGACTTTCAACTCCCTCCAAAGGTTTTCTATGGGGTTGAGATCTGGAGACTGGCTAGGCCACTTTCATATACACGGATCAGTCGTCCTGTTCCCTTTGCAGAGAAACAGCCCCAAAGCATGATGTTGCCACCCCCATGCTTCACAGTAGGTATGGTGTTCTTTGGTTGCAACTCAGCATTCTCTCTCCTCCAAACACGACGAGTTGTGTTTCTACCAAACAGTTCTACTTTGGTTTCATCTGACCATATGACATTCTCCCAATCCGCTTCTGGATCATCCAAATGCTCTCTAGCATACTTCAGACGGGCCCGGACATGTACTGGCTTAAGCAGGGGGACACGTCTGGCACTGCAGGATCTGAGTCCCTGGAATACAGGTAATGAGTGGACGACAGAGGAGCCTCTTAAAGAAGAAGATACAGGTCTGTGAGAGCCAGAAATCTTGCTTGTTTGTAGGTGACCAAATTATTTTCCACCATAATATGCAAATAAATTCTTTCCAAATCAGACAATGTGATTGTCTGGATTTGTTTCCACATTTTGTCTCTCATAGTTGAGGTATACCTATGATGAAAATTACAGGCCTCTCTCATCTTCTTAAGTGGGATAACTTGCACAATTGGTGGCTGACTAAATACTTTTTTGCCCCACTGTAACAATCAATGTTATAACATCCCCCATATTTCTAATAGTACTTGGATTACATTGGTTACATCTACACCAACCCCATATACACTGGTCTGAATACAAAATAAATTTTCAGTAATCATACTGCAAGACTACTTGCTTCCCTTCTTTTCCTTTATTAACTATCACAGAAGCTACCTTTTCGAAACCCAATATTCTGATTTCCAACAGAAAGAAGCAGAGTCTCTACCACCTCATAGAGTATATGACTGTCCCATCAAACTCATTCCTGGTTCAGACATACCTTATGGACACATATTCCCTCTATCCAAACCTGAATTACAAGAACTAAAAACTTAAATTAATGAAAACTTGCGCAAGGGATTTATCAGACCTTCCACTTCCCCACCAGGTGCGGGAATATTCTTTGTATGAAACAAAGATAATTCCCTGCGACCAATAGTGGATTACAGGGAATTAAATAAAAGGACAGTTAAAAATCACTACCCCTTACCACTCATCCCTGAACTCATTGAGAGATTAAAAGGTGCCACTATCTACACCAAACTTGATTTACATGGAGCCTATAAGCTGATATGGGTAAGACCAGGGCATGAGTGGCTCACAGCATTTCGTACACGTCGCGGTTTATATGAATATTCAGTTAGGCTGTTTGGGTTATGCAATGCTCCAGCCACCTTCCAGAGGTTCATTAATAATATTTTCAGAGACCTCTTGGACACATGTATTGTTATATACCTCTATGACATCCTAATATACTCTTTAAACCTACAGGAACACATAAAAAAAACATTAGAACCGTTCTTTCAAGATTACAATTTTTTTAAATATATTACCTTCTTAGGTTACCACATAACAGCAAATGGTATTGATATGGAAGGGCATGGTCAAAGTTATACAAGATTGGCCTATCCCTACAAATAAAAAACAAGTACAAAAGTTTTTGGGATTTGCAAACTTTTATTGGAAAATCATAAAAGAATTTGCTACCGTTGCAAAACCGTTAACAGACCTTACTAAACAAAATACAATTTTTCATTGGTCCACAGCAGCAGACAAGGTTTTCTCGCATTTAAAAACCTGTTTCACCACAGCTCCTATACTGAAATACTCTAACCCTAAGCTCCAATATGTATTAGAAGTAGATGCGTCTAACTACGCAATAGGAGCCATACTCTCACAAAGAGAAAACCTAAACGAACCCCTACATCCAGTGGCATTTTTCTCAAGAGTAATGTCCCCTTCGGAGCTCAACTACCATGTAGGAGAAAAAGAACTACTAGCTATGAAAAGTGCTCTTGAACACTGGAGACATCTTTTAGAGGGAACAGAATTACCTGTTCAAATCTATACTGACCACCATAATCTCCATTACCTAAAAACTAACCGTACATTAACAGCTAGGCAAGTCAGATGGAGTCTGTTTTTTTTCAGATTTTCCTATATAATAACCTATAGACCAGGGACACAAAATGTCAAAGCTGATCTTCTTTCTAGGATACATAGAAAACCAACCAATTCCCTACCCCAGGGAACTGTAATACCAAGAGAGCATTTTCTTGGATTCACCTCCGGTATTTGCCAACTTATAAAAGAAGAACAAACTAAGGATAAAACAAAATCTACTTATGATCTATCTGAACACTCAGATGGTATGTCTTACCATGATGGCAAACTTTATATAGCTCCCAATTTGAGGATTTCTCTGCTACATAATATGCATGAATCTTCACTCGCAGGACACCCAGGAATCCAGAGAACAATAAAATTTCTCAAAAGATCATATTGGTGGCCCAATATGGTAACAGATACTACAAAACATATACAAACATATGAAACCTGCTCATCCTGTAAGATTGACAGAAAACATCCCACAGGTTACATATTATCCCTACCAGTTCCAGAAAGACCTTGGAAACAGAATGCCATTGATTTTATAGTTGACTTACCCTTATCAGAAAATAACAAGACCATCATGGTAGTTGTGGATCTTTTCACTAAAATGGCTCACTTTATTCCATTCCATAAACTCCCCTCCTCCTTAGAAACAGTAAGTCTGCTCATTAACAATGTTATAAAACTTCATAGACTACCATCTTCTATCACCACATACAGAGGAACACAATTCATGTCCAAATTATGGCGTCAACTCTGTTTGGTCCTGAATATTTAAAGTAAGCTGAGTACCGCTTTTCACCCCCAGACGAATGGCCAGACCGAGAGAACTAACCAGTGGTTATAGGAATACATACAATGTTATACTACACACCAACAGGACAACTGGTCTATGTTACTACCATTAGCAGAATTTGCTTATAATAACTCACATCATGCATCTCTCAAAATTAGCCCATTTTTCGCAAACTATGGTTTCCACCCTACCTTCCACTTATACCCAGAATTACAGAGTTCCTGCCCAGTGGTGAACGACACCACAAATACTATATCAGAAACCTTTTCCATATTGGTGGACAACATTAAAGTCACTCAGGACTGCCTGAAAAAAATACTACGATCTCAGAAGAAGGCCTGCCACCAAGTATGCAATAGGTTATTTAGTTTGGCTATCCACTAAAAACCTGAGACTTTCAACGCCTACCAGAAAACTCAATAGGTTCTTCATAGGACCTTTCCCTGTGAAGAAAATTGTTAAAACACCAATGCAGTTACTCTTGACTTACTTCTAGATTGTAAAATACATCCAACATTCCATGTCTCTTTGCTAAAACCCTACCAATCTGTCAGAGCTCAACACAACCGAGCTGTCAATCCCTCTTTCATAGACGTCATTCTGACCATCCCCGTCCTTGAACCTCTGAGAAATATCTGTTCCTTAAGGTTTTGTACCTTTAAGTGGGTGTTATCCTCTCATTACCTTTTCACCAATAAATAGCAGCCTATCCTACTCAAGCATTGCTTGGTATTGATCCTGTCGTATAAAGACTGTCTCTTCTACCTAATCCCTTCCCTAGGTGGATTTTCTCCCAAGCTTTTCAACCTCCTGCGTGTATATTCAGCTGGAAAATACATCCTGGATGTGATACAACCATTGTGCCCATTCGGCCTACTTCAGAACTTTTGCTTCCTAATCTGGCCGCAACTTAACTTCTCCACTGCTCAGCGGGTGACGTCATCCTCAGCCGTATTCCTCATACACGCACAGCTGCATTCGTCTACTGAAGACTGTGGCTGGATCTGTACTCCCCTCCACAAACACCAGAGACCTGGGGATACAAGGGAAACTCTTCCCAGCCTCAATCTAGTCCTCTGTCGTCACAGTCAAGGCACCTGGATCTGTAAAATGAGCTCCTCCTTGCTCGTGAAAAGGATTCAGCAGAAAAAAAAGGCATCCAGGTGTCTTGATAAAACCACACTTTATTTCAACATATAAAATGTAAAGGTGATGAAGGTAAAACGGTCTTATGTGTTTCAGCTAACCAGTGCGCCGTAATCATAGACCTCCTGTACATACATTTTATATGTTGAAATAAAGTGTGGTTTTATCAAGACACCTGAATGCCTTTCTTTTCTGCTGAATCATATTTAGGACCTATTGTAGGTTACTTTTCAGTGAGAAAGGCACACATATTGGGCAGATTACGAGTGGTGCGTTAACAGTTACATACAAGTGAAAAGAGGTTTATTGCGGGTGTTTGTGTGTGTCTTGTTTTCTGCTGGTATGACAAGTTGACCGCTTGAGCACTATTGAAGTTAACACGCGTTGGGATAGCTCGACCTCAGAGCTCTGGTTAACTGTTTCGCGAAAAACAAAACATTGTAGCAAAAACATCAAAAATACATTACAAAGTACAGTTACAGGGGTAGATTTATTATGCAGCGGATGCTGCATTCTACCCTGATAGTTTCAGGTGTGCCTGAAACATGAAAAGCAGGGGTTGTAAGACCGCTGTTTCTTAACTTCCGATCGGGATGATTGACACCTCCTGTTAGCGGCCGTTGGCTGTGAGTGTGCAGGGGGTGGCATTGCACAAGCATTTCACTAGAAATACTTGTGCAATGTTAAATGCCGACAATGTATGCTGTCGGCATCTAGCGAAGTCGAGCGGACATGATTCGCTATTCCTCACTCTTAATAACACCATCTAATAAAGAATATTTTTAAAAAAGCAGGTAAAAGGCTTTAACATAGAGATACATACATGTCTAAATATGTATATCTATGTGTAAGTGTGTGTGTATATATATATATATATATATGTTTATATGTGTGTACATATGTATTTATATATTTATATGTGTATATATGTATTTACATACATATATACACATATAAACATACAAATACATATGTATACATATATGGAAATATATATATATATATATATATATATATATATATATATATATATATATATATTTGTGTGTTTTTAAAAGTGCATTATAGCCCATTCATGTAGATAAAAGCATCTTTATGCAATATTCATATTTAATAAAGTGTTATACTGTGTATTTGCTGTAAATATTTGACATTCCTATGTTCTGCACATACCATAATATGTTCTATGTATTTATAAATAGATAGTCCTATATCTATCTGTATATATCTATACCTATATATAATCATCTATACTGTATACAGTATATAAACAGTATATATATATATATATATATATATATATATATATATATATATATATGTGTGTGTGTGTGTAAAAAGTTATATTTGTGCAAGAAAACATTCTTCTATGTGAAGAACATTGGAATGGGAAATATTCATGTTTCTATGTTGGGTTAGCGCACTTAAGAATATGCGATCAGGGTTGCGCGCTAGTAGGGTGCATTCCTATGGGAGAATTTGTTACCGCATGCACAATATTCTAAGTTTGGCTTTTTGCACTTTTCGGGTTAGCGTGCAACAACTTTTTACTTTTAACTTGTAATAAAAGTGCAACCTGATGCGCACAAAAAAACTTCTAGCGGAATTAGCACATGAGTGGGAGTGTTAAATAGCGCTCCACTTGTAATCTGGCCCATTGTATATTGTTATTCAGCCGACCCAGCAGATTCAAACTATACCATTATGTAAATATTAAGACACTTGAGAACTTATGAGAAATCAGTATGTGAGAAATCAAAATGGGTGCATAATTGTATAGGGATTATTCTCATATAAATAATGGCATTTGGGTATAGTTATATAACTTTTATGTGCACATAGATACTCCCATGAGCCTCTACTGAAATAAATTCATATTTATACCAGGTGATCACTATTATTATGGCACCTTGTATGCTTTAAAATAAGAGGTCTTGGGGTTTTTTAGGCCTTTTTGACAGCCTATTATAACTGCCTAGATAAAATATATACAGGTGGCCCTCAGTTTAGGACGGTTCAATTTGCGCCGTTTCAGAATAACAACCTTTTTTTTCAGTGATGTGACTGCTATTGAAAAGCATCGAGAAGCAGTGCATTGATTAAAATACCCAGTAGGTGGAGCTGTCCGCTTGTGTTGCAGCAAATATGTGCAAGCCAAGCACACAAGCAGGCTGAAATTAATCAGTGTAGCTAGCTAAACCTGAGCTATCGAGCAGCTTTCAAATGAACAAGATCTTCATGTCTATAAATCAGTCCAGATTGGAATTTATAGAAAGAACTGTTTGCAAAAAAATGCAAGTAAAGTCTGTGTTGTTTGATTTTTTATTGGGTTTATAATGCTGTTCTCACAAATGTTTTTGTTCATATAACTTAGTTTAATTATATATTCTGTGTTGTGTGATTATTTAATTAGGTTTATAATGCTGTTTAGCATTTAAAGTCTTCATTTCAAAGCTTTAAAAATAATGTATTAGGTGTTACTTATGACACTTTTGAGAGGGGCCTGGAACCTAACTCCCTCACTTCCCATTGACTTACATTAAAAACTGGGTTTCAATTTACAACGCTTTAGATTTACAACCATTCCTTCTGAAACCTAACCCCGGCGTAAACTGAGGGCTACCTGTATTACAATTTTAATAAATGTGATTGCAAACAACGTTGTGTGTGTTTTTCTCTAACTTTATATTCAAAACAAGAAAAGGTTGTCGTCATATAAATTAGGACCATTGGGTATATTTATATAACTATGTACACGTAGGTGCTCCCATGAACCTCTGCTCAAATAAATTCACATTTATTTATGCCAGTTGATCACTATTTATACAGTGATCACTTAATTATTAAAACTTTTATAGGGGATTTATTTACCAAGTGACCTTTGATTGCCTACTATAAATGTTTTAAATACACATTGGTCAAGATTACAAGTAGCGCGTTATGATGTCTTTTCGCAATCACTTTCCATTGCGCAGGTATTACAATTTTTAAACAATTGCGATTGCGAGCGTGAATTCACCTTTTATGCAGCAATCCTTTTTGCGTTTGAAGAGCTGAAGTTAACAGTTTTGCACAACATAAAAGTTTCACAAAACACTTCAAAAAAACATTATGAAGTCCAGTTACACTCAAATTAATGCTGTATAATAAAAAATATTGCACACAAAAGTTATAAAGGGCTCAAAGATACGAGATCTCAGGGATTTTACCTTGACAAACATACAGATACATAGAGAAATATGGATTTACATGTATAGAGATATGTTTAACTAGAGAGATATTGAAAAGATTTTACATTATAATCTTATGCACATTAAACAATATCTCAGATGTATTTTCAAAAATATTTTCACATATAGATCTTGAGATATCTAGACACATATAAATATTCATATACATATCTCTCAATAAATAGATATATGAGGAGGGCGTAACTGTGCGGCGGCCATGACCGGTAGCAAAAACCTAAAGCTCTATAACTCTGGCAGACAATCTGTCATATATCTATGGCTATTTCAATCATCTATTTTGTGAAGTCTTAGAAATGAATCCATGACATGTTGCCGAGTCAACTGATGTTTTTATTTGACGGTTATACCTGCATTGGAGCATTTTATTGGACTATTAATGGCTACAGATAGAGGTCTAGCTCACAGACATCTAACACCCCCCCCCCCCCCCCCCAGAGTTTCCAGGTTAAACAATTTAGCATGGAGGAGGACCAACGTTCGCTAATTAAAGCTCTGCTCAAAGACCTGGAACAGAAAATGCATAAAGGGTTTGATGAACTCACACAAATATTCAGAGCCACATCTGATACACGAGAGAACCGTGCATACAAGATGGCGGTAGTGATAGCTGATCACTGAGAAACAAGGTGATCATCAAACAGATGAGTGCCCTCGATGCCCCCCATTAGCTGTTGTCAGAGGAAGCAACATGGAACAAAAATGTATCTCACCTAATTGGGGAATTGTGATCCCTAATAGACCAAACTCCCCTCTTACCGCCACACAAGAGAGTGGATCTTCTGAAGAGCCGATGTCGGTTAAAGTCCAGAAGGGTGCGGCCGGCCCCATGGCATATAAAGGCATTATATTCAGAGGTATGCACAGAGATCTTCAGCACTTGGAATCACAGAGGGGACGAAAAGACTACCGGGCCTCATTACATAAGCTGGCGACGCCATTTTTTATGCGATTTTGGTATTACATATTCGGCGTAGCATGCAAGTTACGCACGTATATTTCACCCGTCGCCCGCAATTTTTACTCCCATAAGCTAACATGGGACCGCGTTGCAAATCGGTATCCAATATTCAGCGCAAGGACTTACATGGCAAAAATGGAGAAATCTTACTCCATTTTCACCTCGCCATACTAAGGCAGCCGCAGCAGGCCTTGTGCTGAGTATGTGAGAACCGTAATTTCCGAAACTGCCTGCAAAAATAAACTAATACATAATGCATGAGCAATATCTATCTACCTGTCAACCGCAATCCCCCACCGCAATAACTAATAAAGTGTTTTAACCCCTATATCCGCCATCAAACCCATACTGCAACTACAAATAAAGTATTAACCCCTATATCTGCCAACCCCAACATCGCAAACTACCTAATAAAACTATTAACCCTTAATCCGCCATTAACCCACAACGCAAACTACCTATTAAAGTATTAACCCCTAAACCGCCAAAGCCCACAACGCAAATAAATAATTAAATTACTAAGCCCCCTAAATGAACCCAAATTACCTAAATTACAAAATACTAAAGTTACTATATAGTAAAAAAACCTAACACTACTTTAAAAATAAAAAAATAAACTAAGTATAAATTAAAGGGACAGTCTAGTCAAAATTAAAATTCTGGTGTAGACTGTCCCTTTAAACTACAATTACATCAAATAAAAAAATCTAAAATTGCAGAAAATAAAAAACAAAATTATCAAATTTTAAAAAATTATACCTAACCCCTATGAAAATAAAAAGACCCCCCAAAATAAAATATCCCCTACTCTAAGAATAAACTACCAGTAGCCCTTAAAAGGGCTTTTTGCTGGGCATTGCCCCAAGATAATAAACTCTTTTACATTATAAATACACAAAAAAAAACCCTAACAGTAAAACACCCCATCCACCAAACACCCCTAAATAAAAAACCTGACACTAAAAAACCTAAACTACCCATTGCCCTGAAAAGGGCATTTGTTGGGCATTGCCCTTAAAAGAGCATTTAGCTCTTTTACAAAATGCCCACCCTAATCTAAATAAATAACAGCCCCCCAAAAAATTAAAAAACAACCCTAAGTCTAACCCCCCAGGTTGTACTCACCATTCCTGAAGTCCGACAGAGAAGGTCCTGTCCCATGCGGTGAAGTCTTCTTCCAAGCGGCGACCTCTTCTTTCTTCTTCCAGGAACAATCTGGCGCGGAGGGCAAAGCTGAAGACTGATGACCGCGGAGCTGAAGACCGGCAACCGTGGAACTGAAGACCAGCGACCGCGGAGCCATGGGCTGGGGAGGATCCTCTTTGAATGATCGCCGCCGTACACTGGATAGTGAATTTAAGAGACGCGATTAAAAATGGCATCCCTTGAATTCCTATTGGCTGATTTGATTCTTCAAATTTAAATCAGCCAATAGAATGAGAGCTACTGAAATTCTATTGGCTGATTTGAATAGCCAATAGAATTTCAGTAGCTCTCATCCTATTGGCTGATTTGAACAGCCAATAGAATTTGAGTAGCTCTCATCCTATTGGCTGATTTTAATTTGAAGAATCAAATCAGCCAATAGGAATTCAAGAGACGCCATTTTTAATCACGTCTCTTGAATTCACTATACAGTGTACTCCCCTGGGGGGAAAGCCGTGATGGGAGGAAGCCGGATTAGTAATTGATGACGTGTGAAGAGAGGATTTCTGGGTGGGGGAAGCTGCTCTAGCTGTAAAAAGAACAAAGGTAAGTTTTTAATCAAAACGGCTGTTTTCTAAACTTTGATGAATGAAAGTGCCCCTGTTTTTAATAGTATTTTAAAAAAACGGGCTTTCATTCATCAAAGTTTACCTTCACATTAATGTACAAGCAAATCTTCTTTTCCTCCGCCCCCCTTTCATTTCCTCTTTTGTCTCAGCTGTGACATAAAGCAGCCCCACCCACTATCTACATAGGCTTCCTAAGGAAGTGTCATATGACACACACACTGATTGGATGTTCATTGGAATTGTTGTAAAAAAAAAAAATCCCTGTGGCCCGGAATAAAGCAAAGTCAGATATACTCCAGCACCAGTGGTAATTTGTGTGCAAGCTGGAAGAGCCACTGCTTGAGGCTCCAACACAATCCACAGTCAAAAAACTCCGGCAGCACATCAAAAGTAAATATGGGTTGGATTTACATTGGAGAGACCACCCAAAGGGTGAGGGACAGAATTATACAACACAAGTCCAATATAAGATGTAAGGATCTGAATGCTCCAGTCTCCAATTATTTTTTGACTCAGGGTCATTCAATTGCACAACTAAAATTTCAAATTATAGATCATGTCCATGTTCCACGGAGAGGTGGTGACAGGGAATTGATCTTAAAAAGGAGAGAATCAATGTGGATTTATAAATTGGATTGTGGGGGCGGAGCCAGCAGCCGAAACAGTCAGACGCATATTCTTAGAGCTCCCGGCCTTATTAAAAGAAATAACTATATTTAGCTGACAATTCGGCTAGATTTGTATGTGACTTATCGCCAATTAGCACTTGTCTGAAGAATTTGTCATCCAGAAGGAATTAAGCCGCTAAATCGAGATTTAGTGACCCTTTCAGGAGTTCCCGCCACACCGAGAGAAGCAAACCATGTGGGCTTTACTCAACTACTTGCAGCTCTAATACTTGTAGGACAACTACTGAGAATATCCCTTTGATAGAAGAGGAATACGGACTTCTGCATTACTTATTACAGGACCTCGGCTGTCGGATGGCAAACTGTTTCTCAGACCTATCTACCACGCTGGAGTCTGCAATGAGGGCAACTTCCAGTGACGCACCACTTAACCAAGAGCCCGGAGACACGCTGAGGGTATTACCTCTAAAATGTCCGTCGCTAACACCTTATCAGCCCCCGCGACTTTATATCAATAGTGAGCAGAGCAGGTATGGCCTGTACCTCATGAGCCGCACAGCAATTACAGTGCACACCTCTAAGGTTCCGGAACGGCCACCACAGAGCACTGAGTCTGAACAGCCATCTAGGCCTACACTGCACCTATTCGTTATGTGGATGCCTCCCTGGCTTTCTGGCGACGGTGAGCTACTTGATTGGTATAGGGGAGCTCTTTAACTTACACGGGCGCAGCTCTCACAGGGTCAAGTCCGGATGTCTGAGTGCTTGTGATCGCTATATACTGACGGCGCAATTATCGCGCAGGACATGGGACATACTTTTCTAGCTGAGAAACCCTTATATTCCACATACCCAAATATTGATCCTCAGACTTACTTTTATGCAGCTGATGCTGGTATATGGGCACAATGCAGGGTTCACAATTATGGCAGCAATACTAACGCTACGTACATCCCCCTCAGGAATGGAGTGGGTTAAAGCAGCAGAGTCTGCTGAAATGTATGAGAGTTAACTTTCCAGAGTAGTTGAGACTCTCGCCTGTTAAACTCACACCTATAGACTCCTGCCAATGCCTTTATGAGTGGATTGTTAAAGATAACATTGTGGTTGTTTAAGTTAATGTTAAAAATGTTTTCCCTTGCTTCCATTAAGCCTGTGTATTGTTTGTTTGAGGTCTGTTGCCTATGGTGATTTTCTTTTACCCTTAGATATGTTTGTAACATGAGAATTTACTGTCTGTGGATCCCAGTTTATATCTACTGTCTGTAGCTTCCCAGAATAAGTTTGGAACGGCAGTATAGAGAAATGCTACTACCTACAAGCCCTAGATTACCTAAATAATAAAGAGCCATGTCACTGCTTAGTAACTAGGTGGACTTCATATATTTTAATAATTAAGGTTTATCCTGTTGACTTGTCTAGCTGAAATTACCAAGGGAATGATTTATATTTATTTCCTCTTTATAATATAGCTTCGGCATATTTAACAGATACTAGACATCACACTTTAAGCAATAGTTGCCACTTAAGTTTTAGGTTTTGTCAGCGTTTATATTCCTTCCGCTTAAACAATATAACCAGTAGAGGTCCATGTATTACTCACTGATCTCAGTATAACTAGCTACCTACCTTTATAGTTTACAATGTTACCTTCGGCGATAGTATTATAATTGATTATTAATGTCCCTTGTGCCCTGATTACCTACCTATAATTGTATTGTAAGCATACTGGGCTCTTCTTATAATATACTAGCCTCCTCACTATATTTCTTCACTAGTATAATTTTACTAGGCTCACTCTCTTTTATAGTATAAACTCAACATAATATAGGATATTGCCTAGCAGTAAACAGGCTATAAGCCTTTCTACTCTGCTAAATATATTTTGGTTATAACGTCACCATTAACCATATATATTACCATTTCACTGAGGTTTTTAAGACATAGCTTATTACTTATTCAAAGGATAATGGATTCATTTATGTTATCCTCTTATCCTGTTTATATTCTGACACCAAGTTATATTACCATATAAGTTAAGTGGCTATGTGTATGCTAGGACATCTCCTATGACTACTATGCACAGATTTCCTTTACCCTGTTATAGAGGATATTCATAATTGTTAGTCACCTCTGTTAGTAGGATATACATGCCCCTAGGGGTCATTTTTAGATTATGTCACTCCTAATGCCGGGCCTGTAAGACCTGATCTCTGTAAGTCATTCCTAGAATATTTATTTACCCAAGTATGCGATTTATTATCCCATATCGTTCTTTTCTTGCATTAAGCCCCTTGGGTTTAAAGTTCTTGCGTATCTAATCCCGGAGATAAAGGTTTTTGAGCTTTGCATGTGTATGGAGGTTTGTCAGTTATAATATTTCTTCTATTATCCTTACACCAAAATTTATCTGTTTACCTAGATATGCAGTTTTTAGGGATGCCTTAGGGTAAAGCTATTTACCATCTAGCTTACATTCCGATATATTCAGTTGTATAGGTATCTGTTTTTGTTGCCTAAATGTTGTGTTATTTTTATTCTATATGTTATCTGCTATCATTATTTGTGACTGTATGACTGTCATCTATAGTTTTCTATGGTCTTGCCCACATTACCAGTACATATTATTTGTTCCGGTTGAGCCTCTCTCTTCCCTTTCCCGCTGGTACTTACTGCCTGCGGGTCATATCCCTACTCCTTTTTCCCGCATTGCCTATAGGTGGCACTCCCTTAGGAGAGGGGCGCATCCAGAGGTCCCCTATGCTCCAAACATTCTAATGTCCCCCTCTCCACATAATATAATATTGTAGAGTGCAATTTCTATTCATTTTATAGAAAGCGAATTTACCTGCATTAAGTGTTGGTTAAGATTCAGCTGCTTCCTACTTAACTATTACCCCTCACTTTTTATAAACAACATGTCCTTCCTTTTAAGCCCAATATATTGTAACTATATAATATGACCTCTACTAACTATCCTGCTATCTTGTCTGGCTCCGCCCTCCACTCCCTTCCCCGCTTCGCCTCAAGCGGCTCTTGTCTGCTGCACTCCTTTACCCCCCTCCTTGCTAATTTGGTCCAAAAGTGGCCAAACAACTGACTCTGAGTAGCTACATCAGATATAACGTTCATGATAACATTCGGTCCGCATGCGACCAACGCTGTAGTTACTCCCCCTTTAAGCTTAAAATATAAAACTGAAGTCTCAATTTAGATAGTCCAAACTCTTTGCTAATGCCCTTGATGAACTGGATTCATATGCCCCCTTTGTTTACCTCTATTGCCTGGTCAACCTCTTTGCTTTCTCATATCTCCAGCCAATTATAGCTTTCCTCACTTCATTAAGAATCTTCATCAAATACCACTCTTTAAAACTCATAAATGCTTACTAGGTTGACATAATTCGTATTGTTGGCTTGGCAATATCTTTGTATTAGCACTGTATTCTTTTTATTGTCATTGTTTTTGGATGTGTCACTATTGTTACATTTGTTTATGACTTCAATAAAAATCATTTAAAAAAATAAATAAAAAAAATTGGATTGTATTTTTCCAAAAGGTATGAATCCTGAGATAGATTTTAATATTTTCCTCTGATTTTTTCTGATTTTTTCTAGATTCTACTATTCCCTTCTCTTATTATGAGCGCTGTGAAGAAGAATCCCTTTCCTCTATATTTGTAATTATTTTGAAAATTTATTTTTTGTATTTTGCATTTCAGTGCCACTATGTAACACTGTTAGACTTGTATGAAGATGTAATTTTATATGCTGACCACTAGGTGGCGTTTATATTCAAATAATAGGTTTTGATGAAGCGTGATAAGATATCATTAGTTACACCTGTGTGAAGAGGTATTTAAGGTGACTATCGGAAAAAGGTCATATGATTAAGGGCATTTGAGCCCGAAACGTCATGTATTATTGCCTCCTGGTACAATAAAATTGAAATTAGTTTCTTTTGATGTGCTGCTGGAGTTTTTTGACTGTGTGGGGCCGAATAACATGGTAATAGAAGCATTATTATAGGCACGGATTTAGCGGATAGTTTTTAAAAAAAAGCTACACATATCCCATAGCGTAGATGGTTAAAGGGTTAAGACATAATGACTCCTTGTGCTACTTGCCATATACGTCATGTATTTTATTTATTTTGCTAGATTGTGGCATTTTCCCATATTTTGGCATTTTTTTTGCAGCTAAATTATTTCTAAAACTGTTTGGTCTGCTGAAAAAACAAGGTATGATTTGTGTGGGGTACCTCACAGAAAAAAATATGGGTTTATGCATTGAGTTCCAAATAACTAAAAACAGCTGTAGCATATGGATGTGAAATGGGCTCATCACTGAAGGGGACTAAAAACCCTTTAAAGGGACATGAAACCCCAATTTTTTTCTTTCATGATTTAGATAGAACATACAATTTTAAACAACTTTCCAGTTTACTTCTAGTTTCAAATTGTTTCATTCTCTTAGTATCCTTTGTTGAAGGAGCAGCAATGCACTACTGGTTTCTAACTGAGCACATGGGTGAGCCAATGACAATCAGTATATATATATGCAGCCACCAATCAGCAGCTAGGACCTAGGTTCTTCTCTGCTCCTGAGCTTTCCTAGATAAACCTTTCAGTAAAGGATAACAAGAGAAGGAAGCAAATTAAATAATAGAAGTAAACTGGAAAGTTGTTTAAAATTGTATACTCTGTCTAAATCATAAATATCTAATTAGACTTTACTGCCCCTTTTAAGAATGTTCATCTCGTATTAAAAAAAAAAAAAAGTTCAACATTGTATCTCAAATATTAAGGAAGTAACATATTTTGTATTGTTTGCTGTATTTAGTGCCAAAATATATAAACTTTTGTAATGTTTTATTCAAAATATTTTCCAATGAATACAGTAAAATGAACTGTGTGTGGTTTTAGGGTAAAATATTCCCTTTTCAGTGCCGTCTCAGAGTTACATTTTAAAATATTAATGTTACAAAATCAGCATAAAAATGTGTTGAAATCAGTAAATATTTTGTACCAACATTTGGTGTGTGGCTGTCTAGGTGTTCCTGTGGGTCTATGTATGTCTGGCTGAGTGTGTGTATATGTGTCAATGTGTTTATATATGTGTGTGCATGTGTTTGTGTGTACTGTGTGTGTCTGTGTTGCTTATATGTGTGTGCATGTGTTTGTGTTTACTGTGTGTGTGTCTGTGTTTATATATGTGTGTGCATGTTTTTGTGTGTACTGTCTGTGTGTCTGTGTTTATATATGTGTGTGCATGTGTTTGTGTGTACTGTGTATGTCTGTGTTTATATATGTATGTGCATGCGTTTGTGTGTACTGTGCATGTCTGTGTTTATATATATATATGTGTGCATGTGTTTGTGTGTACTGTGTATGTCTATGTGTGTGTCTATGTGCGGACTGTGTATGTGTTTGTGTGTACTGTGTATGTTTGTGTTTATATATGTGTGTGCATGTGTTTGTGTGTACTGTGTATGTCTGTGTTTATATATGTGTGTGCATGTGTTTGTGCGTACTGTGTATGTCTGTGTTTATATGTTGTGCATGTGTTTGTGTGTACTGTTGTGTTTGTGTTTTCTATATGTGTGTGCATGTGTTTGTGCGTTCTGTGTATGTCTGTGTTTATATATATATGTGTGTGCATGTGTTTGAGCGTACTGTGTGTGTGTCTGTGTTTATACAGGGAGTGCAGAATTATTAGGCAAATGAGTATTTTGACCACATCATCCTCTTTATGCATGTTGTCTTACTCCAAGCTGTATAGGCTCGAAAGCCTACTACCAATTAAGCATATAAGGTGAAGTGCATCTCTGTAATGAGAAGGGGTGTGGTCTAATGACATCAACACCCTATATCAGGTGTGCATAATATTAGGCAACTTCCTTTCCTTTGGCAAAATGGGTCAAAAGAAGGACTTGACAGGCTCAGAAAAGTCAAAAATAGTGAGATATCTTGCAGAGGGATGCAGCACTCTTAAAATTGCAAAGCTTCTGAAGCGTGATCATCGAACAATCAAGCGTTTAATTCAAAATAGTCAACAGGGTCGCAAGAAGCGTGTGGAAAAACCAAGGCGCAAAATAACTGCCCATGAACTGAGAAAAGTCAAGCGTGCAGCTGCCAAGATGCCACTTGCCACCAGTTTGGCCATATTTCAGAGCTGCAACATCACTGGAGTGCCCAAAAGCACAAGGTGTTCAATACTCAGAGACATGGCCAAGGTAAGAAAGGCTGAAAGACGACCACCCACTGAACAAGACACACAAGCTGAAACGTCAAGACTGGGCCAAGAAATAACTCAAGACTGATTTTTCTAAGGTTTTATGGACTGATGAAATGAGAGTGAGTCTTGATGGGCCCAGATGGATGGGCCCGTGGCTGGATTGGTAAAGGGCAGAGAGCTCCAGTCCCGACTCAGACGCCAGCAAGGTGGAGGTGGAGTACTAGGTTTGGGCTGTATCATCAAAGATGAGCTTGTGGGGCCTTTTCGGGTTGAGGATGGAGTCAAGCTCAACTCCCAGTCCTACTGCCAGTTTCTGGAAGACACCTTCTTCAAGCAGTGGTACAGAAGAAGTCTGCATCCTTCAAGAAAAACATGATTTTCATGCAGGACAATGCTCCATCACACGCGTCCAAGTACTCCACAGCATGGCTGGCAAGAAAGGTATAAAAGAAGAAAATCTAATGACATGGCCTCCTTGTTCACCTGATCTGAACCCCATTGAGAACCTGTGGTCCATCATCAAATGTGAGATTTACAAGGAGGGAAAACAGTACACCTCTCTGAACAGTGTCTGGGAGGCTGTGGTTGCTGCTGCACGCAATGTTGATGGTGAACTGATCAAAACACTGACAGAATCCATGGATGGCAGGCTTTTTGAGTGTCCTTGCAAAGAAAGGTGGCTATATTGGTCACTGATTTGTTTTGTTTTGTTTTGAATGTCAGAAATGTATATTTGTGAATGTTGAGATGTTATATTGGTTTCACTGGTAAAAATAAATAATTGAAATGGGTATATTATTTGATTTTTGTTAAGTTGCCTAATAATTATGCACAGTAATAGTCACCTGCACACACAGATATCCCCCTAAAATAGCTATAACTAAAAAACAAACTAAAAACTACTTCCAAATCTATTCAGCTTTGATATTAATGAGTTTTTGGGTTCATTGAGACATAGTTGTTCATAATAAAATTAATCCTCAAAATGCAACTTGCCTAATAATTCTGCACTCCTGTATATGTGTGTGCATGTGCTTGTGCGTACTGTGTATGTCTGTGTTTTATATATGTGTGCATGCGTTTGTGTGTACTGTGTATGTCTGTGTTTATATATGTGTGTGCTATGCGTTGTGTGTACTGTGCATGTCTGTGTTTATATATGTGTGTGCATGTGTTTGTGTGTACTGTGTATGTCTATGTGTGTGTCTATGTGTGTACTGTGTATGTGTTTGTGTGTACTGTGTATGTCTGTGTTTATATATGCGTGTGCATGTGTTTGTGTGTACTGTGCATGTCTGTGTTTATATATGAGTGTGCATGCGTTTGTGTGTACTGTGTATGTCTTTGTTTATATATGTGTGTGCATGTGCTTGTGTGTACTGTGTATGTCTGTGTTTATATATGTGTGTGCATGCGTTTGTGTGTACTGTGTATGTCTATGTTTATATATGTGTGTGCATGCGTTTGTGTGTGCTGTGCATGTCTGTGTTTATATATGTGTGTGCATGTGTTTGTGTGTATTGTGTATGTCTATGTGTGTACTGTGTAATGTATGTGTTTGTGTGTACTGTGTATGTCTGTGTTTATATATGTGTGTGCATGTGTTTGTGTGTACTGTGTATATCTATGTATGTGTTTGTGTGTTTTGGTTGCTATATATATATATATATATATATATATATATATATATATATAATGTATAATAAATAATTTGTTTTGTCTAAAATTGTATTTTCTGTAAATTTACATTTCTCTTGTAAGGTGTATCCAGTCCACGGATTCATCCATTACTTGTGGGATATTCTTCCCAACAGGAAGCTGCAAGAGGATCACCCACAGCAGAGCTGTCTATATAGCTCCTCCCCTAACATGCCACCTCCAGTCATTCTCTTGCAGGTCTCGACAAGGGAAGTATCAAGAGAGATGTGGTGAATTAGGTAGTTTATCTTCAATCAAAAGTTTGTTATTTTTAAACGGTACCACCGAGGCGTTGTACTGTTTTTTAATCTCAGGCAGAAATTAGAAGAAGAGTTTTGCCTGAGGTTTTTGATGATCTTAGCAGGTTGTAACTAAGGTCCACTGCTGTTCTCACACATAACTGAAGAGTATGGGAAAAACTTCAGCTGGGGGAACGGCCTGCAGAATTAACTGCCCTGAGGTATGTGCAGTATATTTTTTTCTAGAGAGATGATAAGGTCTAGAAAATGCTGACAGTACCTGATATATTAAGGTAAGCCTGATTGCAGTGATTTAATAAACGACAGGCATCATGCTTGCAGTAAAGGTAATATTGATGTTACTTGCTCTTATGGCTTAGTAAGTAAAATGTTTGCATGATATATAAAGAACGTTTTTTACTGAGGGTGATAAATCTTTATTTGGGGTCTATTTCCACAGGGGCTGACTAGATTTCTCCTTGGAGTAGTTTTTTATGGCCCTTTTCACTTTGAGTGCATGGTGGGAGGGGCCTATTTTTGCGCTCTAATTGCGCAGTAGTTTTTACATTCGTTTTATGGGAAGGTAGGAGCCACAGTAGAGCTGTGGCAGTTTGCTTGTGACTGTTATAACGGTTTTTAATACCGTTTTTTTTTGCTTCGTTTTTTGAGGCCTGAGGGGTTAATCATCCATTTGCAAGTGGGGGCGCAATGCTATTTTAGTCTATTATACACACTGTAAATATTTCGTAGAGTTAACTGCCTTTTTTCACTGTTTTCCAGTTTTGTGTTTGTTTTTTTCCCTTAAAGGCACAGTAACCCGTTTTTTATACACTGCTTTTTCACATTAATTAAAGTGTTTTCCAAGCTTGCTGGTCTCATTGCTAGTCTGTTAAACATGTCTGACATAGAGGAAAACTCCTTGTTCATTATGTTTAGAAGCCATTGTGGAACCCCCTCTTAGAATGTGTACCAAATGCACTGATCTTACTATAAGTTATAAAGACCATATTCTGGCTTAAAAGATTATCACCAGAGGAAATTGACAAGGGGGAAGTTATGCCGACTAACTCTCCCCACCTGTCAGAGCCTATAACTCCCGCTCAAGGGGACGCCAAGTACATCTAACGCGCCCATTGCGTATACTTTACAAGACATGGCGGCAGTTATGAATCATACCCTTACAGAGGTATTGTCCAAAATTGCCAGGCTTACAAGGAAAGAGAGACCAGCTCTGGGGGCTAGAACAAATACAGAGCTTTCTGGACGCTTTAGTAGCTATGTCTGATATACCCTCACAATGTGCAGAAGCCGAAGAAGGAGAGCTTCTATCTGTGGGTGATTTTTCTGACTCAGGGAAGACTCTTCATCCTGATTCTGATATGTCTACATTTAAATTTAAGCTTGAACACCTCCGCATGTTGCTCAGGGGAGGGTTTTAGCAACTCTGGATGACTGTGACGCCATTGTAGTCCCAGAGAAATTGTGTAAATTGGATAAATACTATGCAGTGCCTGTTTACACTGATGTTTTTCCAATACCTAAGAGGTTTTCAGAAATTATTACTAAGGAATGGGATAGACCAGGTGTACCGTTCTCTCCCCCTCCTGTTTTTAAAAAGATGTTTCCTATAGATGCCGCTACACGGGACTTGTGGCAAACGGTCCCTAAGGTGGAGGGAACAGTCTCTACCCTAGCGAAGCGTACAACTATCCCTGTCGATGACAGTTGTGCTTTTCTAGATCCAATGGACAAAAATTAGAGGGTTACATTAAGAAAATTTTTATTCAACAAGGTTTTATTCTCCAGCCCCTTGCATGCATTGCCCCTGTCACTGCTGCTGCGGCCTTTTGGTTTGAGTCTCTAGAAGAGGCTCTACAGGTAGAAACCCCATTGGATGATATCCTTGACAAGCTTAAAGCTCTTAAGCTAGCCAATTCATTTGTTTCTGACGCCGTTGTTCATTTAACCAAGCTAACGCTAAAAACTCAGGTTTTGCTATTCAGGCGGCGTAGGGCGCTATGGCTTAAATCCTGGTCAGCTGAAGTTACTTCAAAGTCTAAAGCTTCTCAATATTCCCTTCAAAGGCAGACCCTATTCGGGCCTGGACTGAAGGAGATAATTTCTGATATTACTGGAGGAAAAGGTCACCCCTTCCTCAGATAAGTCCAACAAATTAAGGACCAAACAGACTAATTTTCGTTCCTTTCGAAATTTCAAGAGTAGCGCAGCTTCAACTTCCTCTAATACAAAACAAGAGGGAAATTTTGCCCAGTCCAAGCCGGTCTGGAGACCTAACCAGGCTTGGAACAAAGGAAAGCAGACCAAAAAACCTGTTGCTGCCTCTAAGACAGCATGAAAGATCAGCCCCCGATCCGGAAACGGATCTGGTAGGGGGCAGACTTTCTCTCTTCGCCCAGGCTTGGGCAAGAGATGTTCAGGATCCCATGGCATTGGAAATTGTGTCCCAGGGATATCTTCTGGACTTCAAAGCTTCTTCCCCAAAAGGGAGATTTCATCTCTCACAATTATCTGCAAACCAAATAAAGAGAGAGGCATTCTTACATTGTGTTCAAGACCTCATAGTTATGGGAGTGATCCACCCAGTTCCAACAGGGGCAAGGCTTCTATTCAAATCTGTTTATTGTTTCCAAGAAAGAGGGAACTTTCAGACCAATCTTAGATCTCAAGATCCTAAACAAATTTCTCAGGGTCCCATCCTTCAAGATGGAGACTATTTGAACCATCCTACCTATGATCCAGGAGGGTCAATATATGACTACCGTGGACTTAAAAGATGCTTATCTTCACATTCCGATACACAGAGATCATCATCGGTTTCTCAGGTTCGCCTTCCTAGACAGGCATTACCAGTTTGTGGCTCTTCCCTTTGGGTTAGCTACAGCACCCAGAATCTTTACGAAGGTTCTAGGGTCACTCCTAGCGGTTCTAAAGCCGCGGGGTATAGCAGTAGCCCCTTACCTAGACGACATTCTGATACAGGCGTCGAATTTTCAAATCGCCAGGTCCCATACGGACATTGTGCTGGCTTTCCTGAGGTCTCATGGGTGGAAAGTGGAACGAAGAAAAGAGTTCTCTATCCCCTCTCACAAGGGTTTCCTTCCTAGGAACTCTGATAGATTCTGTAGAAATGAAGATTTAACCTGACAGAAGCCAGGTTGTCAAAACTTCGAAATTCCTGCCGTGTTCTTTATTCTACTTCTCGCCCTTACAGTGGCTCAGTGTATGGAAGTAATCGGCTTAATGGTAGCGGCAATGGACATAGTGCCATTTGCCCGCCTACATCTCAGACCGCTGCAACTCTGCATGCTCAGTCAGTGGAATGGGGGATTACACAGATTTGTCCCCTCTACTAAATCTGGATCAAGAGACCAGATATTCTCTTCTCTGGTGGTCTATCTCGGTCCATCTGGTCCATGGGTATGACCTTCCGCAGGCCAGATTGGACAATAGTAATGACAGATTCAGCCTTCTGGGCTGGGGTGCAGTCTGGAACTCCCTGAAGGCTCAGGGCTCGTGGACTCAGGAGGAGACACTCCTTCTGATAAACATTCTGAACTAAGAGCGATATTCAATGCTCTTCAGGCTTGGCCTCAGCTTGCTGCGGTCAGTTTCATCAGATTCAGTCGGACAATATCACGACTGTAGCCTACATCAACCATCAAGGGGGAACAAGGAGTTCCCTAGCAATGTTGGAGGTTTCAAAAATAATCCTATGGGCAGAGGTTTCACTCTTGCCATCTATCAGCTATCCATATCCCAGGAGTAGAGAACTGGGAGGCGGATTTTCTACGTCGACAGACTTTCATCCGGGGAGTGGGAACTCCATCCGGAGGTGTTTGCACAGTTGATTCAACTTTGGGGCAAACCAGAACTGGATCTCATGGCGTCTCATCAGAACGCCAAGCTTCCTTGTTACTGATCCAGGTCCAGCGATCCCAAGGCAGCGCTGATAGATGCTCTAGCAGTGCCTTGGTCCTTCAACCTGGCTTATGTGTTTCCACCGTTTCCTCTGCTCCCTCGTCTGATTGCCAAGATCAAGCAGGAGAGAGCTTCTGTGATTTTGATAGCACCTGTGTGGCCACGCAGGACTGGTATGCAGATCTGGTGGACATGTCATCCCTTCCACCATGGACTCTGCCACTGAGGCAGGACCTTCTACTTCAGGGTCCTTTCAACCATCCAAATATAATTTCTCTGCGTATGACTGCTTGGAGATTGAACGCTTGATTTTATCAAAACGTGGTTTCTCCGAGTCGGTCATTGATACCTTAATTCAGGCTCGAAAGCCTGTCACCAGGAAAATCTACCATAAAATATGGTGTAAATATCTTCATTGGTGTGAATCCAAGGGTTACCTATGGAGTAAAGTCAGGATTCCCAGGATATTATCTTTTCTCCAAGAATGATTGGATAAGGGATTGTCAGCTACTTCCTTAAAGGGACAGATTTCTGCTCTGCCTATTCTTTTGCACAAGCGTCTGGCGGATGTTCGAGACGTTCAGAGGCGTTTTGTCAGGCTTTAGTTAGAATCAAGCCTGTGTTTAAACCTGTTGCTTCTCCGCCATGGAGTTTAAATTAGTTCTTAAAGTTCTTTAAGGGGTTCCGTTTGAACCTCTGCATTCCATAGATATCAAGCTTTTATCTTGGAAAGTTCTTGTTTTTTGTAGCTATCTCTTCGGCTCGAAAAGTTTCAGAGTTATCTGCCTTACAGTGTGATTCCCCTTATCTGATCTTCCATGCAGATAAGGTAGTGTTGCCAAACCTGGGTTTCTTCCTAAGGTGGTATCTAATAAGAATATCAATCAGGAGATTGTTGTTCAGTCACTGTGTCCTAATCCTTCTTCAAAGAAGGAACGTCTATTACATAATCTTGGCGTGGTTCGTGCTTTAAAGTTTTATTTACAAGCTACTAAGGATTTCGTCAAACATCTGCATTGTTTGTTGTCTACTCTGGACAGAGGAAAGGCCAAAAGGCTTCAGCAACTTCTCTTTCTTTTTGGTTAAGAAGTATAATCTGCTTAGCTTATGAGACTTCTGGCCCGCAGCCTCCTGAAAGAATTACAGCTCATTCCACTAGAGCGGTGGCTTCCACATGGGCTTTTATAAATGAGGCTTCTGTTGAACAGATTTGTAAGGCGGCGACTTGGTCTTCGCTTCATACTTTTTCTAAATTCTACAAATTTGATACTTTTGCTTCTTCGGGGGCTATTTTTGGGAGAAAGGTCATACAGGCCTTCCGTTTAAGCGCCTGCCTTGTGCCTCCCTTCATCCGTGTCCTATAGCTTTGGTATTGGTATCCCACAAGTAATGGATGAATCCGTGGACTGGATACACCTTTACAAGAGAAAACAAATTTTATGCTTACCTGATAAATTTATTTCTCTTGTGGTGTATCCAGTCCACGGCCCGCCCTGTCATTTTAAGGCAGGTGTTTTTTAATTTTTAAACTACAGCCACCACTGCACCCTATAGTTTCTCCTTTCTCTTGCTTGTCTTCGGTCGAATGACTGGAGGTGGCAGTTAGGGGGGGAACTATATAGACAGCTCTGCTGTGGGTGATCCTCTTGCAGCTTCCTGTTGGGAAGGAGAATATCCCAAAAGTAATGGATGAATCCGTGGACTGGATACACCACAAGAGAAATAAATGTATCCATCGGCGGAGCATCTTCTCCAATTTTCATCTTGGTGGTGACGGCGAAGTCCTCCATTGATGTTATCTGCCACGTCGGTCCTCCTCTTCCGAGCATCAACACAGAGATCTTCTTAATGCAGCCCCTTGTTTGCACACTGAAGATTGAATGCAAGGTACCCCTTTAATATGGGGGTACCCTTGCATTTCTATTGGCTGACAAATTCAAATCAGCCAATAGTATGGAAGCATCTATCCAACATTTTTCTCCTATGATCTCTATGGGGAATAAGTGCATGAGCGCGCCAAGTCCACGCTTTTTGTGTATGCGGTATACGGGTTAAGTTTGATTGTAACTTGTTATGGCGGCACAATGGAAACTACATTACAGCCTCATTGTGCGCTGTGTGTTTGCAACGGATTTACCACGCAACTTGTAATCCTCTCATTGGCTTTTAACAATGTGTTCAGCTAGTTTACTCCAAGTAGTGCATTGCTGCACCTTCAACAAAGGATACCAAGATAATGAAGTGAAATTGATAATAGTAATAAAATGAAATGGTTACAAATGTATGCTCTAAACAAACAATATCTAGAACAAAGTCCAGAGGTACAGGGGGCGACAAACTGAGCAAATATAGGTAACTCGTATGTGACAAATCTCGGATGAATTCTTGAGGATATAGACACAGGTACAAGGATCAGCCGCTCTCTCCAATCACACAAAAACGTGAAGAAATCTACCCAACTTCAGTCTGAAAAACAGAAAAAGAAGTGACGCTTCCTTGTGCGTATCAGATGTAAACAAACAGCAGGTAACGTATCACTCGCTCTCAGTATACTCACAAAGATCTGAGGACCGTGGTATCAGCGAGCTGGAGCGCTGTGAGAATCCAGTCTGTTTCCATTAGCATGACAGAGTGCTGCCTCCTTTGTGAGTATACTGAGAGCGAGTAATACGTTACCTGCCTGTTTGTTTACAGCTGATACGCACAAGGAAGCGACACTTCTTTTTCTGTCTTTCAGACGGAAGTTGGGTAAATGTAAGCTCTAGTTGGATTTCACATGGCCTTCTCTGCTGGGATAGTCATGTTTTTGTTAAAGGTCATGAAACCCAAAGTGTTTCTTTCATGATTCAAATAGAACACGCATGTATTTTTAAACAACTTTAAAATGTACTTCTATTATTTAACCCATTAACGACCAATATTTTGTATTGCACTTCCAGTTGTTTACTTAGTCTGTTTTTTTCTGAAGCTGCACTCATTTATTTATGTTTTTATAGTTTTTACTTTTTATACTATTTAAAAAAAAGTTTCTACCAGCAGCAACCATTTCTTTTTAATTAAAAAAAAAATTGCAGAGAAATCGTCTCTGTGTTTGCAGTTAGTCAGTAAAGTTGTTGAGGGCCTATGATCAGTACTAGTACACTACAGTACATAGTTTCAATACATGTCCCCATAGATAAGTTCTCCCCTAGTCACTTTATATTTTTCTTTTATAATTTAATTACAACGTTCTAAGTCTGCCAAATAGTATTTATTTTCCTCTTGAGTGTCATGTAAAAGGTGAGTGACTAACTAGTATTGTAAAATAGGGATTCAATATTTTTAATAGTTTAAAGGGACATTAAACCACAAAATTTTCTTTCATGATTCAGATAGAAAATACAATTTTAAACAACATTCCTATGTACTTCTATTATCTAATTTGCTTCATTCTTTAGATATCTTTTGTTAAAGGGACAGTCTAGTCAAAATTAAACTTTCATTATTCAGATAGGACTTGTAATTTTAATCAACTTTCCAATTTACTTTTATCATCAAATTTGCTTTGTTATCTTGGTATTCTTAGTTGAAACTAAACCTAGGTAGGCTCATATGCTAATTTCTAAGCCCTTGAAGGCTGCCTCTAATCACAGGCTTTTTAAATTCCTTTTCAGCACAAAGAGATTGAAAGTACACATGGGCCATATAGATAACACTGTATTCAGGCACAGGGAGTTATTTAAGATTTAGCACATTATAATGTAACTGCAAGACAACAGATAATAAACAGTCACAGTCATGTGATCAGGGGGCTGGAAGAAGGTTCCTAGATACAAGGTAATCACAGAGGTTAAAGGTATATTAATATAACTGTGTTAGTTATGCAAAACTGGGGAATGGGTAATAAAGGGATTATCTACCTTTTAAAACCATAACAATTCTATTGTAGACTGTCCCTTTAAAGAAATAGCAATACACATAGGTGAGCCAATCACATGAGGCATCTAAGTGCAGCCAACAATCAGAAGCTACTGAGCCTATCTAGATATGCTTTTCAGGAAAGAATATCAAGAGAATGAAGCAAATTAGATAATAGAAGTAAATAAGAAAGTTGTTTAAAATGGTATTCTACATCTGAGTCATGAAAGAAAAAATGTGGTTTTAATGTCCCTTTAAAGCAAAGATATTCTTTATAGAAATAGTGCAATAGCTGAAGCTTAAAGGTACCTTATGCTTATAATTTAATATTTCATAGACCACCACGTTCTATATAATAATTATATTAGCATTACGTAAATTTCTTATTGAGAAAAAGGGGCTCTGTATTTTACACATTTTAAGTTACTGAAATATATATTAGAAATTGTATGGATAGTTGGCTATATTGTATTTGTTATTGCTGTATTGATTAATCTAATAGTTTACTGATAGTGTTTAAATCTCTCTGGTTGAGTAATTGAAGTTATATAAAATTATTGTGGGCTATATAATTGAATTAGATTTTCCTGGAAATTCCATTAGATTTGTGGGAGTAAAGCTAAGATTTTATTGTGAGATTTGGATATATGTGCTTCCCTAACGTTGTTAAATAAGCTATATGTTAAATTGGTTAATGTTACTGGCTAATTATAAATTGTTCTAGTAAAATTTAATTGTGATATTTTATATTTTATTCATTATTTATGTAAGCACTTACCTGATAAATTAATTTCTTTCATATAGGTGTCGAGAGTCCACAAGCTAGTTACTGATGGGATATTCATTTCTACCAGGAGGGGGCAAAGTTTTCCAAACCTCAAATGCCTATAAATACACCTTCCATCTCACTCATACCTCAGTTATAAAAACTTTGCCTCCTTAGGAGGGGGGTGAAGCATGATGTGCTTGATTTCTTCAGTGAAGGGAGCTTCTAAGCATATTGAAGCCCAGTTCCTCTCTAACGGCTAGATTTAGAGTTTGGCGGCCAAAGGGGTGCGTTAGCTACGCGTGCTTTTTTTCTCCCGCACCTTTTAAATACCGCTGGTATTTAGAGTTCACTGAATGGCTGGGTTTTCATTGCGTTAGGCTCCAAAAAGGGAGCGTAGAGCATAATTTAACGCCACTGCAACTCTAGATACCAGCGGTGCTTACGGACGCGGCCAGCTTCAAAAACGTGCTCGTGCACGATATCCCCATAGAAAACAATGGGGCAGTTTGAGCTGAAAAAAACCTAACACCTGCAAAAAAGCAGCAAAAAAGCAGCGTTCAGCTCTTAACGCAGCCCCATTGTTTTCTATGGGGAAACACTTCCTATGTCTGCACCTAACACTCTAACATGTACCCAGAGTCTAAACACCCCTAACCTTACACTTATTAACCCCTAATTCAATCAGCCAATCAGATTGAGCTCGCATTCTATTGGCTGTTCCGATCAGCCAATAGAATGCGAGCTCAATCTGATTGGCTGATCGGATCAGCCAATCGGAATTAAGGTAGGAAAATTCTGATTGGCTGATGGAATCAGCCAATCAGAATCAAGTTCAATCCGATTGGCTGATCCGATCAGCCAATCAGATTGAGCTCGCATTCTATTGGCTGATCGGAACAGCCAATAGAATGCGAGCTCAATCTGATTGGCGGTGGAGGTCTTCAAGATGGAGCCGGTCGTCATCGGATGAAGATAGAAGATGCCGCTTGGAAGAAGATGGTTGCCGGTCCGGATCTACTCTTCTTCCCGGATAGGATGAAGACTTTGAAGCCTCTTCTGGACTTCTTCAGCCGTCGCTTGATAGAAGACTTAAGCCGGATGATGGATGTCTAGCCCCCGCTTGGGCTTGGATGAAGATTTCGGAGCCTGGAACGTTCGGTGATACCTGGCATGGTGAAGACAAGGTAGGAAGATCTTCAGGGGCTTAGTGTTAGGTTTAGCTTAGTGTTAGGTTTATTTAAGGGGGGTTTGGGTTAGATTAGGGGTATGTGGGTGGTGGGTTGTAATGTTGGGGGGGGTATTGTATGTTTTTTTTTACAGGCAAAAGAGCTGAATTCTTTGGGGCATGCCCCGCAAAGGGCCCTTTTAAGGGCTGGTAAGGTAAAAGAGCTTTGAACTTTTGTAATTTAGAATAGGGTAGGGCATTTTTTTATTTTGGGGGTCTTTGTTATTTTATTAGGGGGCTTAGAGTAGGTGTAATTAGTTTAAAATTGTTGTAATTTTTTTCTAATGTTTGTAAATATTTTTTTATTTTTTGTAACTTAGTTCTTTTTTATTTTTTTGTACTTTAGTTAGTTTATTTAATTGTATTTATTTGTAGGAATTGTATTTAATTTATTTATTGATAGTGTAGTGTTAGGTTTAATTGTAGATAACTGTAGGTAGTTTATTTAATTTATTTATTGATAGTGTAGTGTTAGGTTTAATTGTAACTTAGGTTAGGATTTATTTTACAGGTAATTTTGTAATTATTTTAACTAGGTAGCTATTAAATAGTTATTAACTATTTAATAGCTATTGTACCTGGTTAAAATAATTACAAAGTTGCCTGTAAAATAAATATTAATCCTAAAATAGCTAAGATATAATTATAATTTATATTGTAGCTATATTAGGATTTATTTTACAGGTAAGTATTTAGATTTAAATAGGAATAATTTATTTAATAAGACTTAATTTATTTAGTTAGATAAAAATTATATTTAACTTAGGGGGGTGTTAGTGTTAGGGTTAGACTTAGCTTTAGGGGTTAATCCATTTATTAGAGTAGCGGTGAGCTCCGGTCAGCAGATTAGGGGTTAATACTTGAAGTTAGCTGTCGGCGATGTTAGGGAGGGCAGATTAGGGGTTAATACTATTTATTATAGGGTTATTGAGGCGGGAGTCAGGCGGATTAGGGGTTAATACATTTATTATACTAGCGGTGAGCTCCAGTCGGCAGATTAGGGGTTAATTATTGTAGGTAGCTGGCGGCGACGCTGTGGGGGGCAGATTAGGGGTTAACAAATATAATATAGGGGTCGGCGGTGTTAGGGGCAGCAGATTAGGGGTACATAGGGATAACGTAGTTGGCGGTGGTGTACGGAGCGGAAGATTAGGGGTTAAAAAATTTAAATATAGTGGCAGCGATGTGGGGGGGACCTCGGTTTAGGGGTACATAGGTAGTTTATGGGTGTTAGTGTACTTTAGAGCACAGTAGTTAAGAGCTTTATAAACCGGCGTTAGCCCAGAAAGCTCTTAACTACTGACTTTTTTCTGCGGCTGGAGTTTTGTCGTTAGATTTCTAACGCTCACTTCAGCCACGACTCTAAATACCAGCGTTAGAAAGATCCCATTGAAAAGATAGGATACGCAATTGACGTAAGGGGATCTGCGGTATGGAAAAGTTGCGGCTGGAAAGTGAGCGTTAGACCCTTTAATGACTGGCTCCAAATACCAGAGGGCGGTAAAAACCAGCGTTAGGAGCCTCTAACGCTGGTTTTGACAGCTACCGCCCAACTCTAAATCTAGGCCTAAGTGCAGTGTTTGTCTGAGGGATGTGAAGGGATTATTGCCTGATGTACCATGTTTTCGCCTATGGGAAAGCTTTTCATAAGGCTCTCTGTAAATCGGTCGCAGGGATTCATCTGCTGCCTCCCTTTATAAATCGACAATATACTCTTGTACCATTACCTCTGCTGATATGTTTCAGTACTGGTTTGACTGCCTGCTATATGTGGATAGGTGTCTTACACGGTAAGTATATACTTTTATTATATAGGACACTCCAAGAACAAAGGCACAAATAGATCCCAGAAATACCGATAAAAGTCCATCTTTATTTTATCTTCTTAAAAGTATCAATACATGCATAGTATGGTAAAAAGACAGGTTTAGCACAGATCAAGAGTCTGACGCGTTTCAACTCATTAGAGCCGTAATCATAGACCATCATCTTGTTATAATTTTCTTATATAAGACACTCTCAGCTATGGATTGGGCGCTTTTTAAGTAAAGTTGTTATATATTATTTGTATACATGCCTTGAGTCAGTAATTTAGTGCTCTTTTTTAGCAACTTTATTTTGTTGCTAAATATTTGTCAAGGTTGGTAGAGTCTGTGAAACATACAGGTTTTTTTTGGAGCTAGTAATTTATTTATAAATAAATGTTGATAATTACATTTTATGCAGCTATAATAGAAGTATCCATTAGGCTTTATTTAGGTACATTTCATATTTATTTATTTTTTTTGTATATACAATCAAAATTTTTACCTGCTTTTTAGAGTGATAGGTGTATTAGAAATACACTACAGCTTTGCATGTCACACATGTGATGATGCTTTTTATGTCATAGTAGCGTGACGTGTCATCATTTTGCGCCGTTTTTTTGGCACCGAAATTTCCAGCCTAAAATTTCGCGCCACATTTGCAGTTATAAGCTCCGCCCCCAGCTTATTCAGGGTTCTCAGAAAACACGTAGAGAGCTTTCATGCAGCATTATTTTATGAATCAGTTTTCTTTTTTTATATTTTTTCTCTCTGTTTCCCATTATCTCAAGCCTGATATTTATATCATCTATAGAAGCATGGACATCAATTTGCAGAATTATTTTTTTTTTTCAGATTTTGTTTTTTTGCTATTATGTCTCAAACTGAACCTGCCACTGATGTTACCATAGGCTTTGAGCTACATGAACACATACCTACCAAAGCCAAGTGTGTTTGTTGTAAAAAGCTGATCTAAATTCTTCAGCTCAATTGTGTGTGTCTTGTTTTGACAATTTGTTAAATGCTGATAATATATCTATGAGTACAAATGCATACTGTTATTCCATCTCAGTCTAATGTACATAGCATTCCTGCAGAAATTAATTTTTTATTGCTGCATCTATAGAGAAGGCAATGACTGCTATTCTGCCTAAAAATAAATGTAAAAGGGTTTGCAACATTTTCCTAAACTTAGTGAATTAAAGGGACAGTATAGTCCAAAATAAACTTTCATGATTCAGATAGGTCATGTAATTATAAACAACTTTCCAGTTTACTTTTATTAACACTTTTGCTTTGTTCTCTTGGTATTCTTAGTTGAAAGCTAAACTTAGGAGGTTCATATGCAAATTTCTTAGACCTTGAAGGCCGCCTCTTATATGAATGCATTTTGATGGGTTTTCACCACTAGAGGGTGTTAGTTCATGTGTGTAATATAGATAACACTGTGCTCATGCATGTGGAGTTATTTAGGAGTAAGCACTGATTGGCTAAAGTGTAAGTCTGTCAAAAGAACTTAAATAAGGGGGCAGTTTGCAGAGGCTTAGATACAAGATAATCACAAAGGTAAAAAGTGTATTAAAGGGACACTCAATCAAAATTAAACTTTCATTATTCGGATAGAGCATGCCATTTTAAACAACTTTCCAATTTATTTCCATTAACTAAATGTGCGCAGTCTTTTTATATTTTAACTTGTTGAGTATCCAGCTCCTACTGAGCATGTGCAAGAATAAGTGTGTATGCATTTGTGAATGGCTGATGGCTGTCACATGGTACATGTATGCATTTGTGATTGGCTGATGGCTGTCACATGGTACAGGGGGAGTGGAAAAAGACATAACTTTTAAAATTGTCAGAAAAAAAATCTACTACTCATTTGAAGTTCAGACTAAGTGCTATTGCATTGTCTTGTTATCTTGCAATAGTTGATTTTGCAAATCTACTGTGTTGACTGGACCTTTAATATAACTGTTTTGGTTATGTAAAAATAGGGAATGGGTAATAAAGGGATTATCTATCTTATAAAACAATAAACATTCTGGTGTAGACTGTCCCTTTAAGTTCTGACCTTCAGTATACTGATGTTTCCTCTACTGATGGGGTTTCCTCTGATTCAGAGGACACCACGTTAGAGACAGATATAGACAAATCATCTTTTTTATTTAAGATAGAATATATTCACTCTCTCTTAAAGGAAGTTTTGTTTAATTTGGGCATTGAGGAGTCTTAACCTCCTGATGATAAATCTAGTAACCGTATACATTCTGTAGTTAAGACTACTGTTATTACTCCTGAAATATTTCCTATTCCTGACGGTATCTCTAATGTGATTGCTAAAGAATGGTCTAAGCCTGGTACCTCTTTTAACCCTTCTTCTAGGTTTAAGAAATTGTATCCTTTACCTTTGGCCAATTTAGAACTTTTGGAAACAGTTCCTAAAGTTGAAGGCGGCAATTTCCACTCTTGTTAAACATACTACTATTCCTATGGAGGACAGTACTTCATTTAAGGATCCTTTAGATATGAAGCTCGAATCTTATCTAAGAAGGGCATATTTACATACTGGCTATATTCTTAGACCTGTTACATCTATGGCTGATGCTGCTTCTGCTTTTTAATTGGACAGTTTAGCACAGCAGTTTTCTTCAGATTCTGAATTATCTAACATTATTGGTTTACTTCAACATGCAAATAATTTTATTTGTGATGCTATATTTGATGTTATAAATATCAATGTCAAATCCATGTCTTTAGCCGTTTTAACTAGAAGAGCTTTATGGCTTAAATCTTGGAATGCTATCATTGTGTCTAAACTAGATTATTATCTCTCTCTTTTCAAGGTATTTTTGGTTCACAATTGGATTCTATTATCTCCATCGTTACTGGGGGGTAAGGGAGTTTTTCTGCCCAAGACAAGAAATCTAAGGGTAAATTTAAAGTTCCCAATCATTTTTGTTTCTTTCGTCAGAATAGAGAACAGAAAACCACTCCTTCCCCTAAGGCTTCTGTCTCTAATTGGAGACCATCTCCAAATTTGAATACATCTAAGCATTATAAGAAACCAAATCCTTCCCCTAAACCTATATGAAGGTGCAGCCCTCAAGCCGGTTCTTCTGTTAGGGGGCAGATTAAAGCTATTTTAAAGAGTTTGGACAGACTCTGTCAAAAATCAGTGGATTCAGAATATAATTTATCAGGGGTATCGAATAGGATTCAGAATTAGACCTCCCTTATGAAGATTCTTTCTTACCCATGTACCAAAATACCCAGTAAAAACTTACCCCTTTCTGAAATGTGTTTCAGATCTACAACTTTCAGGGGGTAATTGTACCAGTTCAACAGCAGGAACAAGGACTGGGTTTTTATTCAAATCTATTCATTGTACCAAAGAAGGAAAATTCTTTCAGACCAATTTTGGATCTGAAAACTTTAAATCATTTTGTAAGAGTTCCAACTTTCAAGATGGTGACTATAAGCACTATTCTGCCTTTTGTTCAGCAAGATCACTTCATGTCCACAATAGACTTACAGGACACTTACCTTCACATTCCGATTCATCCAGATCACTATCGATTTCTGAGATTCTCTTTTCTAAACAAGCATTTCCAATTTGTCACTCTTCCATTTTTTCAAAAGACCTAGTTGCCCTTCTATCTGTAATCAGAGAGCAGGGTATTGCAGTGTTTCCTTATTTGGACGATATCTTGGTACTAGCTCAATCTTTTTATTTAGCAGAATCTCACACAAAATAACTTCTGTTGTTTCTTCAAAGACATGTTTGTAGGATCAATTTACCAAAGAGTTTCTTGTTTCCTCAGACAAAGGTTTAGGTTTTCCAGATAGATTCAGTGTCCATGACTCTATCCCTAACAGAAAAGAGACAATCAGTGGCTATATGCATGGAAGTTTTAGGTCTCATCATTGCAGCATCGAACACGATCCCTTTTGCTCATTTTCATATGAGACCTCTACATCTTTGCATGTTGCACCAATGGTGCATGGATTATACTGAGATATCACAACTGATATACTTAAATCCCAACACTCAACTCTCTCTAACTTGGTGGTTGAACCATTACCTTATTGTTCAAGGTGCCTCCTTTGTTCGTCCTACCTGTATTTTGATCACAACAGATGCAAGTCTCACAGGTTGGGGAGCTGTCTCAATATTAGAACTCTGTGCTATTTTCAGAGCTCTTCAGGCTTGACCCCTATTAAAGAGAACCGTATATTCGGTTTCAAACAGACAATGTCACAACAGTGGCATATATCAATCATCAAGGGGGGACTCACAGTCCCCTAGCAATAATTGAAGTATCTCTAATACTTTCTTGGGCATAATCCAACTCTTGTCTAATCACTGCGATTCATATAACAGGTGTAGACAATTGGGAAGCGGATTATCTCAGCAGTAAAATGCTACATCCGGGGGAGTGGTCTCTCCATCCAGATGTGTTCTATCAGATTGTGCAGATGCGGGGTCTTCCAGACATAGATCTGATGGCCTCTTGTCTAAACAAGAAACTTCCCAGATGCATCTCCAGGTCTAGGGATCCTGAGGCGGAATTGATGGATGCTCTAGCAGTTCCATGGTTTTACCAACTTGCTTACATTTTTCCACCTGGTTCTTCTTCCAAGAGTGATCTCAAAGATCATAATGGAACAATCTTATGTGTTTCTGATAGCACCAGCATGGCCTCACAGGTTCTGGTATGCAGACCTTGTCCGAATGTCCAGTTGCCAACCTTGATCACTTCCTCTAAGACCACACCTTCTGTCTCAAAGGCCGATTTTTTCCTTCCGGATATCAAATCTCTATGTTTGAAGGCATGGAAATGGAAAGCTTAGTCCTTAGTCATAGAGGTTTCTCTGACTCTGTGATTCACACTATGATACAGGCTTGTAAGCCCGTTTCAAGGAAAATATATAACAAGCTTTGGAAAACCTATATGTCATGGTGTTCCCCTCATGATTATTCTTAGCATTCTTTTAGAATTCCTAGGATTCTTCGGTTTCTTTAGGATGGTTTGGATAAAGATTTGTCTGACAATATTTTGAAAGGACAAATCTCTGCTCTTTCTGTTTTATTTCACAGAAAGATTGCTAATCTTCCTGATGTTCACTGTTTTGTACAGGCTTTGACTTGTATCACAAATCTGTCATTAAATGTATCTCTCCTCCATGGAGTCTTAGGCCTAGATTTGGAGTTTGGCGTTAGCCCTGAAAACCAGCATTAGAGGCTCCTAACGCTGGTTTTAGGCTACCTCCGGTATTTGGAGTCACTCAAAATAGGGTCTAACGCTCACTTTTCAGCCACGACTTTTCCATACCGCAGATCCCCTTACGTCAATTGCGTATCCTATCTTTTCAATGGGATTTTTCTAACTCCGATATTTAGAGTCGTGTCTGAAGTGAGCGTTAGACATCTAACGACAAAACTCCAGCCGCAGGAAAAAAGTCAGTAGTTAAGAGCTTTCTGGGCTAACGCCGGTTTATAAAACTCTTAACTACTGTGCTCTAAAGTACACTAACACCCATAAACTACCTATGTACCCCTAAACCGAGGTCCCCCCACATCGCCGCCACTCGATTCAATTTTCTTAACCCCTAATCTGCCGACCACCACCTACGTTATACTTATGTACCCCTAATCTGCTGCCCCTAAAACCGCCGACCCCTGTATTATATTTATTAACCCCTAACCTGCCCCCCACAACGTCGCCTCCACCTACCTACATTTATTAACCCCTAATCTGCCGACCGCAAAGAACCGCCACCTACGTTATCCTTATGTACCCCTAATCTGCTGCCCCTAACACCGCCGACCCCTATATTATATTTATTAACCCCTAATCTGCCCCCCACAACGTCGCAGCCAGCTACCTATAATAATTAACCCCTAATCTGCCGACCGCAAAGCGCCGCCACCTACGTTATCCTTATGTACCCCTAATCTGCTGCCCCTAACACCACCGACCCCTATATTATATTTATTAACCCCTAATCTGCCCCCCACAACGTCGCCTCCACCTGCCTACACTTATTAACCCCTAATCTGCCGACCGGAGCTCACCGCTATTCTAATAAATGTATTAACCCCTAAAGCTAAGTCTAACCCTAACACTAACACCCCCCTAAATTAAATATAATTTTAATCTAACGAAATTAATTAACTCTTATTAAATAAATTATTCCTATTTAAAGATAAATACTTACCTGTAAAATAAATCCTAATATAGCTACAATATAAATTATAATTATATTATAGCTATTTTAGGATTTATATTTATTTTACAGGTAACTTTGTATTTATTTTAACCAGGTACAATAGCTATTAAATAGTTAAGAACTATTTAATAGCTAAAATAGTTAAAATAATTACAAAATTACCTGTAAAATAAATCCTAACCTAAGTTACAATTAAACCTAACACTACACTATCAATAAATTAATTAAATAAACTACCTACAATTACCTACAATTAACCTAACACTACACTATCAATAAATTAATTAAATACAATTCCTACAAATAAATACAATTAAATAAACTAGCTAAAGTACAAAAAATAAAAAAGAACTAAGTTACAAAAAATAAAAAAATATTTACAAACATAAGAAAAATATTACAACAATTTTAAACTAATTACACCTACTCTAAGCCCCCTAATAAAATAACAAAGCCCCCCAAAATAAAAAAATGCCCTACCCTATTCTAAATTACTAAAGTTCAAAGCTCTTTTACCTTACCAGCCCTGAACAGGGCCCTTTGCGGGGCATGCCCCAAAGAATTCAGCTCTTTTGCCTGTAAAAAAACACATACAATACCCCCCCCCCCAACATTACAACCCACATACCCCTAATCTAACCCAAACCCCCTTAAATAAACCTAACACTAAGCCCCTGAAGATCTTCCTACCTTATCTTCACCATACCAGGTTCACCGATCCGTCCTGAAGAGCTCCTCCGATGTCCTGATCCAAGCCCAAGCGGGGGGCTGAAGAGGTCCATGATCCGGCTGAAGTCTTCATCCAAGCGGGAGCTGAAGAGGTCCATGATCCGGATGAAGTCTTCATCCAAGCGGGAGCTGAAGAGGTCCATGATCCAGATTAAGTCTTCTATCAACGGCATCTTCAATCTTCTTTCTTCGGGAGCCATCATCTTCCATCCGACGCGGAACATCCTCTTCTCCCGACGCCTACTAGCCGAATGACGGTTCCTTTAAGGGACGTCATCCAAGATGGCGTCCCTCGAATTCCGATTGGCTGATAGGATTCTATCAGCCAATTGGAATTAAGGTAGGAATATTCTGATTGGCTGATGGAATCAGCCAATCAGAATCAAGTTCAATCCGATTGGCTGATCCAATCAGCCAATCAGATTGAGCTCGCATTCTATTGGCTGATCGGAACAGCCAATAGAATGCGAGCTCAATCTGATTGGCTGATTGGATCAGCCAATCGGATTGAACTTGATTCTGATTGGCTGATTCCATCAGCCAATCAGAATATTCCTACCTTAATTCCGATTGGCTGATAGAATCCTATCAGCCAATCGGAATTCGAGGGACGCCATCTTGGATGACGTCCCTTAAAGGAACCGTCATTCGGCTAGTAGGCGTCGGGAGAAGAGGATGTTCCGCGTCGGAGGTCTGCAAGATGGATCCGGAAGAAAGAAGATTGAAGATGCCGTTGATAGAAGACTTCATCCGATTCATGGACCTCTTCAGCTCCCGCTTGGATGAAGACTTCATTCGGATCATGGACCTCTTCAGCTCCCGCTTGGATGAAGACTTCAGCCGGATCATGGACCTCTTCAGCCCCCGCTTGGGCTTGGATCAGGACATCGGAGGAGCTCTTCAGGACGGATCGGGGAACCTGGTATGGTGAAGATAAGGTAGGAAGATCTTCAGGGGCTTAGTGTTAGGTTTATTTAAGGGGGGTTTGGGTTAGATTAGGGGTATGTGGGTGGTGGGTTGTAATGTTGGGAGGGGGGGTATTGTATGTTTTTTTTTTTACAGGCAAAAGAGCTGAATTCTTTGGGGCATGCCCCGCAAAGGGCCCTGTTCAGGGCTGGTAAGGTAAAAGAGCTTTGAACTGTAGTAATTTAGAATAGGGTAGGGCATTTTTTATTTTGGGGGTCTTTGTTATTTTATTAGGTGGCTTAGAGTAGGTGTAATTAGTTTAAAATTGTTGTAATATTTTTCTTATGTTTGTAAATATTTTTTTATTTTTTGTAACTTAGTTCTTTTTTATTTTTTGTACTTTAGTTAGTTTATTTCATTGTAGTTATTTGTAGGAATTGTATTTAATTAATTTATTGATAGTGTAGTGTTAGGTTTAATTGTAGGTAATTGTAGGTATTTTATTTAATTAATTTAATGATAGTATAGTGTTAGGTTTAATTGTAACTTAGGTTAGGATTTATTTTACAGGTAATTTTGTAATTATTTTAACTAGGTAGCTATTAAATAGTTCTTAACTATTTAATAGCTATTGTACCTGGTTAAAATAATTACAAAGTTGCCTGTCAAATAAATATTAATCCTAAAATAGCTATAATATAATTATAATTTATATTGTAGCTATATTAGGATTTATTTTACAGGTAAGTATTTAGCTTTAAATAGGAATAATTTATTTAATAAGAGATAATTAATTTCGTTAGATGTAAATTATATTTAACTTAGGGGGGTGTTAGTGTTAGGGTTAGACTTAGCTTTAGGGGTTAATACATTTATTAGAATAGCGGTGAGCTCCAGTCGGCAGATTAGGGGTTAATAATTGAAGTTAGGTGTCGGCGATGTTAGGGAGGGCAGATTAGGGGTTAATACTATTTATTATAGGGTTAGTGAGGCGGATTAGGGGTTAATAACTTTATTATAGTAGCGCTCAGGTCCGGTCGGCAGATTAGGGGTTAATAAGTGTAGGCAGGTGGAGGCGACGTTGTGGGGGGCAGATTAGGGGTTAATAAATATAATATAGGGGTCGGCGATGTTAGGGCAGCAGATTAGGGGTACATAGGGATAATGTAAGTAGCGGCTGTTTACGGAGCGGCAGATTAGGGGTTAATAATAATATGCAGGGGTCAGCGATAGCGGGGGCGGCAGATTAGGGGTTAATAAGTGTAAGGTTAGGGGTTTTTAGACTCGGGGTACATGTTAGGGTGTTAGGTGCAGACGTAGGAAGTGTTTCCGCATAGCAAACAATGGGGCTGCGTTAGGAGCTGAACGCGGCTTTTTTGCAGGTGTTAGGTTTTTTTTCAGCTCAAACAGCCCCATTGTTTCCTATGGGAGAATCATGCACGAGCACGTTTTTGAGGCTGGCCGCTTGCGTAAGCAACTCTGGTATCGAGAGTTGAAGCTGCGTTAAAAATGCTCTACGCTCCTTTTTTGGAGCCTAACGCAGCCTTTATGTGGACTCTCAATACCAGAGTTATTTTTATGGTGCGGCCAGAAAAAAGCCGGCGTTAGATTTTTGGGTCGTTACCGACAAAACTCCAAATCTAGCCGTTAATTTGGTATTAAAGACTTTGCAGGCTCCTCCTTTTGAGCCTATGCATTCTTTGGACATTAAACTACTTTCTTGGAAAGTGTTACTTATTGTGACTATCTCTTCTGCTAGAAGAATTTCTGAATTGTCTGCTCTCTTGCGAGTCTCCTTATCTGATTTTCCATCAAGATAAAGCTATTTTGTGGACTTCGGGAAATTATTGGTCCTTCATTGTGTCCTAATCCTAAGAATATTCTTGAAAGATCTTTACCATTCTTTGGATGTGGTAAGAGCTTTGAAATATTATGTTGATGCTACTAAAGATTTCAGAAAAACTTCTATTTTTTTTTTTCTTTTTCTGGTTCTAGAAAAGATCAGAAAGCCTCTGCCATTTCTTTGGCATCTTGGTTGAAACTCCTGATTCACAAAGCTTATTTGGAGGTGGGGCAGCTCCGCCTCAGAGAATAACAGCTCATTCTACAAGATCAGTTGCCATATCTTGGGCTTTCAAGAATGAAACTTCAGTTGATCAAATCTGCAAAGCAGCCACTTGGTCTTCTTTGCATACCTTTACTAAATTTTACCATTTTTAAGTTTTTGCTTCCTCGGAAACAGCTTTTGGTAGAAAGGTTCTTAAGGCAGCTGTTTCAGTTTTAAGAAGTTTTTTAAGAAAACTTAATTATAATTTTTTTATTCAATTTCTCAGCGGAAATAGCTGTTTTTATTTTATCCCTCCCTCTATAGTTTCTTGCGGACTTCCACATCTTGGATATTATATTCGACCAGTAATTAGCTTGTGGACTCTCACCACCTATATGAAAGAAAACATAATTTATGTAAGAACTTACCTAATAAATTAATTTCTTTCATGGTGGCGAGAGTCCACGAGACCCAGCCATTTTTGGGGGTAATGATTTTTTTGTATAAAGCACATTATTTATCCTGTTCCTCTTTTTTATGCTTTTACTCCTATACACCTCTCTAACTTAGCTATACGTTAAACTGAGGTATGAATGAGGTGGGAGGTGTATTTATAGGCATTTGAGGTTTGGGAAACTTTGCCCCCTCCTGGTAGGAATGTATATCCCATCAGGAACTAGCTCGTGGACTCTTGCCACCATGAAAGAAATGATTTTATCAGTTAAGTTCTTACATAAATTATGTTTTTATATTTTAATATTTTATTAATCAGTCATATATTTTATCTGGTCATAAGCAATATCCTGTATACTGTGTAAATATAGTCACTTTGTTTTATAAAACTAAAAAACTTAGGAACTATTTTAACTTTTTTATTGTCATTAATTTCTATATACAGGTAGCCCTCAGTTTACGCCGGGGTTAGGTTCCAGAAGGAATGGTTGTAAATCGAAACCGTTGTAAATGGAAACCCAGTTTATAATGTAAGTCAATGGGAATTGAGGGAGTTAGGTTCCAGGCCCCTCTCAAAATTGTCATAAGTATCACCTAATACATTATTTTAAAGCTTTGAAATGAAGACTTTAAATGCTAAACAGCATTATAAACCTAATAAAATAAGCACACAACACAGAATATATAATTAAACTAAGTTAAATGAACAAAAACATTTGCTAAACAGCATTATAAACCTAATAAAATAATCACACAACACAGACTTCACTTGCATTTTTCTGCAAACAGTTCTTTCTATGCATTCCAATCTGGACTGATTTATAGACAGGAAGATCTTGTTCCTTTGAAATCTGCTTGATAGCTCAGGTCTGATTAAACTGATTAATTTCAGCTTGCTTGGCTTTGCTGCAACACAAGTGGACAGCGCCACCTACTGGCTATTTTAATAAATGCACTGCTTATCAATGCTTTTCAATAGCAGTCACATTACTGGAAAAAAGGTTGTTATTCTGAAACGGTGTAAATTGAACCGTTGTAAAACGAGGGCCACCTGTATTTCTATATATATAGAATTATTTTGGAATACACTACAGAGATTATATAACGTTTCACTGGAGTGTACAGATAAGATTCTACTATATTAATTGGAGGTATTGCTGACGATAATTGTATTACTGTTATTAATTATTAATATTTATAATTCCATTAATAAATATTGTAACATAATAAACAACCTGAGTGTCGGGACAACTTAATACAACTCTGTCTGAAAAAATCAAACCGCAGACCCTTCCCCAGCTACCACAAGAGCCGCAAGAACATCAGTGGCTGGCAGCCTGTTTCAGTTGTTTAGGTCATGAACTTTGTCCCAGTGTTACACAAACATTATGTGTGACTAACCTACTTTAAAAAAGTAGCATTTCCACCAGCATTGCTATGAATATTGCTTAATGCTACTGTGACAAAACCACAGGATGTGTTTGTCCATAGCCTCCTCTAGTTCCTCCCCCGATGTGAGCCTCTGACCATCTCTGCAATAAGTTAAATATGTCCCTTGACTTCCCCCCTCCTGAGAATGCTGATTGGCTAGAAAACATCACAGGATTCCACTGTCAGGCTAAGAGAAACTGTCACTCTATTCTACTGCTCCTTCCTAGTTTGCATTCATTGGATAATGCCTGATTGCATCATAAAAACAGCATCCACAAAATGAAAAATAAAAGTGTTTTATTTTCTTTTTTTCATTTTCGTTAATTTTAGTTTTTGGTAAAGCAGAGAATATAATAAAAATGTCATTTTCATTGTTTTCTTTGATTCTTTTGAAAACGAATGCAGCAGATGTCTAATATATACACACACACACATATATATGTATACACACATGTTGTAGTCTATTAGTTAAAATGTTAAACCTATTTTGTTTAAACCTGTTTTATTTTGATCGTACCATAATCTTAAAGGGACACTGAACCCAATTTTTTTCTTTCATGATTCAGATAGAGCATGCAATTTTAAGCAACTTTCTAATTTACTCCTATTATCAAATTTTCTTAATTCTCTTGGGGCCCGATCCGATATGCAGCGTCACCCGCAATAGCCGGCGACGCCAGATTTTGCGCGGGTTTGGTATCACATATACGGCGTAGCATACAACTTACGCCCGTATATTTCACCCGTTGCCTGCAAATTTTTCTCCCATAGGCTAACATGGGACCGCGTCGTGAATCGGTATCCAATATCCAGCGCAAGGCCTTACGTGGCGAAAATGGAGAAATCTTACTTCATTTTCACCTCGCCATAAAATGCAGCCGTAGCAGGCCTTGCGCTGAGTATTGTAGCACCGTAACTCCCTAAAATGCCTGCAAAAAAACCCTAACGCATGCGCAATGTCTCTCTACCTGTCAACCGCAATCCCCCACCGCAATACCTAATAAACGCCTAGATTTAGAGTTCTGCGTTAGCCGTCAAAAGCAGCGTTAAGGGGTCCTAACGCTGCTTTTTACCGCCCGCTGGTATTTAGAGTCAGTCAGGAAAGGGTCTAACGCTCACTTTCCAGCCGCGACTTTTCCATACCGCAGATCCCCTTACGCCAATTGCGTATCCTATCTTTTCAATGGGATCTTCCTAACGCCGGTATTTAGAGTCTTGGTTGAAGTGAGCGTTAGAACTCTAACGACAAAACTCCAGCCACAGAAAAAAGTCAGGAGTTAAGAGCTTTCTGGGCTAACGCCGGTTCAAAAGGCTCTTAACTACTGTGCTCTAAAGTACACTAACACCCATAAACTACCTATGTACCCCTAAACCGAGGCCCCCCCCACATCGTCGCCACTCTAATAATTTTTTTAACCCCTAATCTGCCAACCGCACACCGCCGCCACATACATTATCCCTATGTACCCCTAATCTGCTGCCCCTAACATCGCCGACACCTACATAATATTTATTAACCCCTAATCTGACCCCCCCAATGTCGCCGCTACCTTACCTACACTTATTAACCCCTAATCTGCCGACCGGACCTCGCCGCCACTATAATAAATGTATTAACCCCTAAACCGCCACACTCCCGCCTCAAAAACCCTATAATAAATAGTATTAACCCCTAATCTGCCCTCCCTAACATCTTTGACACCTAACTTCAAGTATCAACCCCTAATCTGCCAACCGGACCTCGCCGCTACTCTAATAAATGTATTAACCCCTAAAGCTAAGTCTAACCCTAACACTAACATCCCCTAAGTTAAATATAATTTTTATCTAACAAAATAAATTAAATCTTATTAAATAAATTATTCCTATTTAAAGCTAAATACTTACCTGTAAAATAAATCCTAATATAGCTACAATATAACGAATAATTATATTGTAGCTATTTTAGGATTTATATTTATTTTACAGGCAACTTTGTATTTATTTTAACTAGGTACAATAGCTATTAAATAGTTATTTACTATTTAATAGCTACCTAGTTAAAATAATAACAAAATTACCTGTAAAATAAATCCTAACACTACACTATCAATAAATTAATTAAATAAATTAACTTCAATTATTTAAAATAAAATACAATTACATAAACTAAACTATATTACAAAAACAAACAAACACTAAATTACAAAAAATAAAAAAATATTACAAGAAGTTTAATCTAATTACACCTAATCTAAGTCCAGTAATAATAATAATAGCCCTACTCTAAAACCCACCCATCCCCCCTTAATAAAACCTAACACTACCCCATTGAAGATCACCCTACCTTGAGCCGTCTTCACCCAGCCGGGCACCAGTGGTCATCCGATGGGGCAAAAGAGGACATCCGGACCAGCAGAAGTCTTCATCCTATCCGGGCAGAAGAGGAGATCCGGACCGGCAGAAGTCTTCATCCTATCCGGGCAGAAGAGGACATCCGGACCCGCAGACATCTTCATCCAAGCAGCATCTTCTATCTTCATCCATCCGACAAGGAATGGCTCCATCTTGAAGACCTCCGGCGTGGAACATCCTTCTAGGCCGACGACTACCCGACGAATGGCTGGTCCTTTAAATGACGTCATCCAAGATGACGTCGCTCGAATTCCGATTGCCTGATAGGATTCTATCAGCCAATCGGAATTAAGGTAGGAAAAATCCGATTGGTTGATGCAATCAGCCAATCGGATTCAAGATTAATCCGATTGGCTGATTGGATCAGCCAATAGAATGCGAGGTCAATTCTATTGGCTGATCCAATCAGCCAATCGTATTGAACTTCAATCCAATTGGCTGTTGCATCAACCAATCAGGTTTTTCCTACCTTAATTCCGATTAGCTGATAGAATCCTATCAGCCAATCAGAATTCAAGGGACGCCATCTTGAATGACGTCATTTAAAGGACCAGCCATTCGTCGGGTAGTCGTCGGCCTAGAAGGATGTTCTGCGCCGGAGGTCTTCAAGATGGAGCTGTTCCTCGTCGGATGGATGAAGATAGAAGATGCCGCTTGGATGAAGATGTCTGCGGTCCGGATGTCCTCTTCTGCCCAGATAGGATGAAGACTTCTGCCAGTCTGGATCTCCTCTTCTGCCCGGATAGGATGAAGACTTCTGCCAGTCCGGATGTCCTCTTCTGCCCCATCGGATGACCACTGGTGCCCGGCTGGGTGAAGACGGGTCTAAGTAGGATGATCGGGTAGTGTTAGGTTTTTTTAAGGGGGGATCGTGTGGGTTTTAGAGTAGGGGTGTGTGGGTGGTGGGTTGTAATGTTGGGGGGGGGGGTATTGTATTATTGTATTTCTTTTTTTTACAGGTAAAAGAGCTGATTACTTTGGGGCAATGCCCCGCAAAAGGCCCTTTTAAGGGCTATTTGTAATTTAGTTTAGAATAGGGAATTTTATTATTTTGGGGGGCTTTTTATTTTATTAGGGGTCTTAGATTAGGTGTAATTAGATTAAACTTCTTGTAATATTTTTTTATTTTTTGTAATTTAGTGTTTGTTTTTTTGTAATATAGTTTAGTTTATTTAATTGTTTTTATTTTAGATATTTGAAGTTAATTTATTTAATTAATTTATTGTAGTGTTAGGTGTATTTGTAACTTAGGTTAGGATTTATTTTACAGGTAATTTTGTAATTATTTTAGCTAGGTAGCTATTAAATAGTTATTAACTATTTAATAGCTATTGTACCTAGTTAAAATAAATACAAATATACCTGTAAAATAAATATAAACCCTAAAATAGCTACAATATAATTATTAATTATATTGTAGCTATCTTAGGGTTTATTTTATAGGTAAGTATTTAGTTTTAAATAGGAATAATTGAGTTAATAATATTAATATTATTTATATTTATTTAAATAATAATTAAGTTAGGGGGGTGTTAGGGTTAGACTTAGGTTTAGGGGGTAATACATTTAATGTAGGTGGCGGCGGTGTAGGGGGGTCAGATTAGAGGTTAATATATTTAATGTAGGTGGCGGCGGTGTAGGGGGGTCAGATTAGGGGTTAATATATTTAATGTAGGTGGGGGCGGTGTAGGGGGGTCAGATTAGGGGTTAATATATTTAATGTAGGTGGCGGCGGTGTAGGGGGGTCAGATTAAGGGTTAATATATTTAATGTAGGTGGCAGCGGTGTAGGGGGGTCAGATTAGGGGTTAATATATTTAATGTAGGTGGCGGCGGTGTAGGGGGGTCAGATTAGGGGGTAATACATTTAATGTAGGTGGCGGCAGGGTCCGGGAGTGGCAGTTTAGGGGTTAATACATATAAGGTAGGTGGCGGTGGGCTCCGGGAGCGGCGGTTTAGGGGTTAATACAGTTTATTAGGTATTGCGGTGTGGGCTATGGCGGTTTAGGGGTTAATAATTATTATCAGTTATTTGTAGAGCGCCAACAGATTCCGCAGCGCTAATAATTAGGCTTATTGCGTTGTGGGGGATTGTCGGTCTAGGGGTTAATACATTTATTATTAGGAGTGAGAGGGGGGATTGCGGATATAGGGGTATACGTGTCGGGCTGATTTTTGGGAGGCGTGTTAGACAGTTACGGGAGATTTAATATTTAGTTAGTTTTTTTAGGCGCAGGCAGTTTCTAAAGTGCCGTAAGTCACTGGCGACTCCAGAAATTTGTAATTACACTTATTTCTGGACATCGACTTACGGCACTTTAGCAACTGCCGGTGGGGTATATGTAATACCCCGATGTGCGAGGTGAAACTACGGGCGGCGCGGGTTCCCTCGCTTGTGCCGAAAACTACGCCGTATATCAGATCGTGCTCTTGGTATCTTTAGTTGAAAAGCAAGAATGTAAGTTTAGATGCCGGCCCATTTTTGGTGAACAACCTGGGTTGTTCTTGCTGATTGGTGAATAAATGCATCCACCAATAAACAAGTGCTGTCCATGGTACTGAACCAAAAATTGGCTGGCTCCTTAGCTTAGACACCTTCTTTTTCAAATAAAGGTAGCAAAAGAACAAAGAAAAATTGATAATAGGAGTTATTTAGAAAGTTGCTTAAAATTGCATGCTCTATATGAATCACGAAAGAAAAAATTTGGGTTCAGTGTCCCTTTAAGAGGACAAATAACAAAAGCGACGTACAGGTGATACCTTTAATAGCTAACTAATACTGAATACAATTGCAAGCTTTCAGCAAACCTTTCCTCAGGCATCCACTGCAGAACTATAAAAGGTAATTTGGTACAAAATGTCTGAAAATAGTGTATTTCCTTTGCAATAACAAACCATCACCTAAATTACGAGTTTTGCGCTAAACAGGGTGTGAAACCAACGCCAAAATAGTTGTGTTGTTTCACCCTTCATATCGCTGCTATTACGAGTTACTGAAAAGCCTCTTTGTGCACGCAATATGGTGGCGTTAAGCTCCATACCGCACAAAACCCAAAGGCTGCTTTGGCGTGCTCGTGCACGCTTTCCCCCATAGACATCAATGGGGAGAGAGTGTCAGGAAAAAAACACCTGAAGTGCGAAATGAAAAATCTCAGTAACGCAACCCCATTGATGTCTATGGGGAAAAAAAAAGTTATGTTTAAACCTAACACCCTAACATAAACCCAAAGTCTAAACACTCCTAATCCGCTGTGTAAGTTTTGTACTGAGAGGGTGTGGGGCTTTATTCATTGTCCCCACCAGGTCACAGCTGCTTCCTCATTGCAGAACCTTAAAGCTGACAGGTATTGATCTCATAAGCTGTTCCTTACACACGGCTACCTTCTGCTATCATTTACGGAACTCCCGTTGTCAAGCAGAAGCCGCATATACCCCCCATTGTGTCTTCATAGGAGATTCCTGGCTGCCGACGGAGGAGAGCCCACAGCCGCATTCACGATACATCGCATCATCCACAATCCAGCGTACTGACTGCTGAAAAACGTCAGTCTGCATATTCGCACTTCTTTCATTAAGAGTGCCAGTATACTTGTGAGTATATTTCCATTCGTTTGTCGTTCACTTGTCACTTTATTTCTTGGAGCTTGCTGCACTATGAGGCGTTGTCTTTTTGTATCCATATTGCAGATGTACTGATTGATCATTCAGTTTCAAGACTAGCAGCCTTGTCACATCACTTGACCACTGCACCAGAGACTGAGTTACTTTGTTTGAGAGATTACTCATATTTTATGGACACTTCCCAAAATTCTTTTGGCACCACTAGTATGTGTTGATATTTTTGATATTTTTGTTTTCAATTGTGTTTTGCTTTATTATTTCATTTATATGCTAATAAGGGTTTTTGTATCGCGTTGTTCACTCATTATGCAACCAGGCTTGTAGCCATATTGGCCAGTATCATTCACAAATACTATTCCATTGCCATTATTTTTACCTCTATACCACTATATTACACTATTGATTCAATATTTTTTATATATTTATATAGGAAAACAGTTTTCAAGATTACGTATACATTTTCACTTTTAATGAGCTATATCAAACGAATGATAGTTTAATAATTGTATTCTTACGCATTTAACACCGTATTGCGTTTATATATTTTATTTTATATTTTTCAGTGGCGCACTCTATTACTATACCTTCAGTATAGCTTTGTACTCCTAATCCGCTACCCCCGACATCGCCGCCACCTAAATAAAGTTATTTACCCCTAATCCGCCGCTCCCGACATCGCCGCCACTAATATAAGTTATTAACCCCGATTCCCGCCGCTCCCCGACATCGCTGACACTATAAAAAACTATGAAGCCCTATTCCACCGCTCCCCGACATCGCCGACACTATAATAAACTTATTAACCCCTAAACCTCCGGCCTCCCACATCTCCACAACTAAATAAACCTATTAACTCCTAAGCCCCTGGTTTAGCAAAACACTAAATTAAACTATTAACCCCTAAACCTAACACCCCTACCTTTAAATTATAATTACAATATAGCTATATTTAAATAAATAAAAACTTACCTGTGAAATAAAAATAAACCTAACATTAAAGTATAAATTAACCTAACATAACTATTCTGATAAAATAAAAAAAATACTAACAATTAAAAAATCTAAATTACAAATTTAAAAAACCTAACACTATGAGAAAAATGAAAAAATCTAAAATTACAAAAAATAATAAACACTAAATTACGAAAAATAAAAAACGCTAAGCTTAGAAAAAATAAATAAGCCCCCCAAAAGAAAAACACCCCTTAGCCTACAATAAACTACCAATAGCCCTTAAAATGGCCTTTCTCTTGTTAAGTGTATCCAGTCCACGGATCATCCATTACTTATGGAATATATTCTCCTTCCCAACAGGAAGCTGCAAGAGTCCACCCACAGCAAAGCTGCTATATAGCTCCTCCCCTAACTGCCATATTTAGTCATTCTCTTGCAAGCCTCAACATAGATAGGAGGTCGTGAGAGTCTGTGGTGCTTTCTACTTAGTTTATTCTTCAATCAAAAGTTTGTTATTTTTAAATGGCACCGGAGTGTGCTGTTTATCTCAGGCAGTATTTGGAAGAAGAATCTGCCTGCGTTTTTCTATGATCTTAGCAGACGTAACTAAGATCCATTTGCTGTTCTCACACATTCTGAGAAGTGAGGTACTTCAGAGGGGGAATGGCAGCTCTTTTAGCTGTAAAAAAATACAAAGTCCCCCCAACAGTAAAACCCACCACCCAACCAACCCCCAAAAATAAAAAAACTAACTCTAAAAAGACCTAAGTTACCCATTGCCCCTAAAGGGGCATTTGTATGGGCACCCAGCTCTTTTTCATTGCGCTTAAAAGGGCATTTAGCTCTTTTTCAAAAGCCCAAACCCTAATTTGAAAAAAATAACAGCCCAAAAAATAAAACAAAATACCTAACACTAACCCCAGAATATCTATTCACGGTTGCTGAAGTCCAGACATCCATCTCCATCCAGGCGGAGAGAAGTCTTCATCCAGACGGCGACATCTTCATCCATTGAGGGGGCGTCTTCTATCTTCATCCCGGCAGTGCGGAGCAGCAGAGACATCCAGCGCGGAGCGTCCTCTTTATACAGTCCCCGTCGTACAATGAAGCTTCAATGTAAGGTAGCCGGTTCAAAATGGTGTACCTTGCATTCCTATTGGCTGATTTAATTTTTCAAATACAAATCATCTAATAGGATAAGAGCTTCTAAAATCCTATTGGCTGTTCAAAACAGCCAATAGGATGAGAGCTACTAAAATCCTATTGGCTGTTCAAATCAGCCAATAGGATTTCAGTAGCTCTCATCCTATTGGCTGTTTTGAACAGCCAATAGAATTTTAGAAGCTCTCATCCTATTGGCTGATTTGAATTTGAAGAAACAAATCAGCCAATAGGAATGCAAGGTACGCCACTTTGAAACAGGTACCTTGCATTGAGGTTTCAGTGTACGGCGGGGACCGTATGATGAGGACACTACAGCGGGTCCTGTGGTATGATGGTTCCCAACATCTTTTCTGTATAACTTATGACCTCCCTCCAGAAAGGGGTAATATCCAGGCATTTCCACCATATATGTCCCATATTACCTATCTCTCTCTCACAACGCCAGCATATATCAGATCTTTGGGGATATAGGGTCTTTAAGCGTGAGGGGGTATAGTACCAGCGATGTAGTACTTTAAAATTAATTTCTAGGATCCTAGCAGATGTAGTGGCTTTCATTATCCTTTTAAATATCATATTTTTCTCTTTTGGGGTAATGTTAAGGTTCAATTTCGATTCCCACTTTTTAATATAATGGTGTTCTAGACCTAGTGGCACCTGTTGTAACATGTGATATATAATAGAAAGAGTATGCCTAAGCGGTTGTGTTGTCATGCACAATTTCTCAAAGTTAGTTGGGGTTCACAACAAATTATTTTTCCCTTTGTGGCTCTGGAGAAATGAATGTGTTTTTAAGTAAAAAAAACAATTGTTAAATATGTGTAAGTCTTTTTCTAAGAGCTTCATCCTTGTATGCATTTTACCTGCTTCTGATAGAACAAACAATGGAAGATTGCTCCATCTATCCTTAGGGTTTAAATTAACTATTCCCCTTCCTGGAGAAAACTCTGGATTTCCCAGAAGAGGGGTCAACGGAGGAGGGACAGAAGAGAGCATTGGATATTTTACTATTAATCTATTCCACATTTTCTATGTTTCTTCAGTGATGTAATTACCAACCATCGTTAACTGTCTTTCAGATTCGTCCAGCCAACACAAAGAGCCAAGATGGAGACTCCGGTGTATCTGGTGTTCAATCCTCACCCAGATTTTGTCAAAATAATTAGTATTCCAATCAACTACCTGTTGTAGGAAGATCGCCTACCTATATTTTTCTAAATCTGGAACTCCCAGTCCCCCTGACTCTTTAGGAAGAGTCATTAATCTTTTATTAATCCTGGGATTGGGACAGTCTGGGAAATATACAAGAGTGGGGGTAATATATTCATAGTTATTGCCCCAATGCTTCCCAACAAACTAAGGTGTTTAGATCTCCAAGAGCTAAGATCTTCTATAATATTCTTTTTAAGAGTGTCGTAATTGAGAGCTACTAAGTCAGTCTGTTTATGGGTCAAGAAAATCCCTAGGTATTTAATAGAGGTGGATTGCCAGCGGAAAGGGCAGATTTGTTTTGTAAGATGAAATTCCTCCTGCATCAAATTAAGGTTCATGATTTCAGATTTTGACTGGTTAATTAAAAAATTGGAGATTACTCTAAAGTCATGTAATTCTTTCATCAGTTCAGGGATTGACTGGCTAGGGGAAGACAAAGTGAATAGTATATCGTCCACGAATAACGAGAGTTTATATGTGTCATTTTGGAGTTTCAACCCGCTAATGTTTTTATTTTCTCTGATTTTTATTGCCAGAATTTCTATGGCACATGCAAATAATAGGGGAGATAGGGGGCACCCCTGTCTAATACCATTTTTTATATAGAAAGGGTCAGAAAGATTACCATTAATTAAAATACGCGCACTTGGGTTGTTATGTAATGCAAAAATCTTTCCCAAAAGGCCTGTGCTAAATCCAAAGCTCTCTAAGGCTTGATGTAAAAACGTCCAATCTACGCGGTCTACATCCGTAGATACTAGTACTATTTGTGAGTCAGAAGAAAGCGCATGTTGGATTAAATGGAGAGTGTGGGTTATATTGTCTTTTGCTTCCCTGTTTATAACAAAGCCTACTTGATCCCCATGTATCAAATGGGGCAGAATAGGACCTATTCTATTCGACAGCAACTTGGCAAAAATCTTTGAATCAGTATTCAGTAATGAGATTGGTCTATAGTTCATTACCTGATCTGTTGGTTTCCCTGCTTTGGGTAATAATACTATTGTGGCCTCCAGGGATTGTTGTAGGAAGGGAGTATCTTTGTCTATTACATTATACAAATTACATAGTTGAGGGGCAATCACGGACTGGAAACTTTTATAATATAAGTTGGTAAACCCATCTGGGCCTGGTGCTTTACCATTAGGTAAATGTTTAAGAACATTAATCACTTCCTCGATTTGAATTGGTCTATCTAATTGTTCCTGTTGTTCTTTTGACAGGGTAGGTATCTGTAAGTTATCTAAATATCGCTTGATATGAGATCTAAAAGAGTTGTCATGATTAGCAGCTATAGGATCAGAGTCTTTCAGATTGTATAAGCTCTCAAAGTATTCCCTAAATGCGTTAGCTATAGTCGTAGTGTTAAAGCATGTTATTCCCTTTGCATTTTTAATTGACATGATAAAAGATTTATTAGTTAGTTTTCCTAGCAGTATTAGCAGTTTCCTAGCTAAAAATCTTCCACTCTTATTGTCACTATCAAAATAGATTTGTCTAAGGGGAAGTGCCTTTTGATTATATATGTGGAGAAGTTGAGAGTTCATGTCTTGTCTCTTATTACAAAGTTCAGTATGAATAATTTCATCTTCTGGGTGTTGTTTAGGTTGAGATTCTAAAATGGCTATTTGCTTTAATGTATCCTCTAATCTAGCTCTTTTTTGTTTGATTTGAAAGCTTTTATGGCTAATACACTCACCCCTAATTACACTTTTATGTGCGCCCACACAACTATATGGTCCATTTGTGGTGTAGTATTAAGGTCAAAATATTCAGCTATGACCTTCCCCAATTTCTCGATTATTAATGGATCATCTAACAAAAGTGGATCAAACTTCCAATTAAATGCTGTTTTGTAGGTTACAACTCATAAAGGAATGATCTGACCATGTGCATGTCAGAATCTTACTCTGTATTATGTATGAAAAACTGGTGACGTCCATAAATATGTAGTCTATCCTAGAATACAATTTGTGTGGTGCAGAATAAAATGTATAATTTTTTATTAACGGGTTAAGCATTCTCCACACGTCATGTATTGCCAAGTCTCGCATATTCTGTTTTATCGCAGTAATACGTTTGGATGGGATAAACGATGAATGTGTGGAGCAGTCAATATGGGGCTCAAGTGGTACATTAAGGTCACCTCCAATAATTAGGGCTCCCTTTGCAATGTCAAGCAGTCTATTCATCACTGTTTTGAAGTAGTGATGTTGGTAAGAGTTTGTAGCATATATACAAATTAAGGTTGCTTAATTGCCTGTGACTGCTATGAATCTTCCCTCCTTATCTTTGTGGGTCGAAATCTCCTGGAAAGGAATATTATTTTTAATCAAAATCCCAACACCATTTGTCTTAGTTATACTGGATGAATAAAAGCATTGGCCACATTTAAATTTAAAGGTCTGTGGTTTTCTGCCTCTTTTAAAATGCGTTTCTTGGAGCATAACTATATCACTTTTATGTTGTTTAAAGTCAGAAAGGGCTGAATTTCTCTTGAAGGGGGAATTTAGGCCTTTGGCATTAATAGATATTATTCGGATTTGGTTGTTTTGTTTACCTGCCATAAGGGAGGATGGGTGACTGGAGGTGGCTTATTTTCAGAGGTATAGATGAATTATGTGGGATGTTGTTCAAGTTGCTATAGTCTATCACATAATGACAATTAAAGAGCAAAGAAAAAAAAAGGGAAAGAAATATTCTACAGAACGAAAAGAGAGATACATAAACAAGTTGTAGAGACAGGGGTTGGGTACCAGAGGATCTTCTTTGGTAAAAGGGAACAAAGAAGTAAAGCTCAAAAAAGCTTGAAGTAAGCTTAAGCTATTGTTAAGTTAAATTCACTGAAATTGGGTAACAACAAGGGAATAAATAAAAAATAAACAAAAAACAATGAACATAGCAAAGAACAGCAATTTGAACACACAAAATTTGCACAAAATTTGCAACTCGTCAAAAAAGGTAAATAAAGGATATAAGCCGCCCATCCACGGGCAGTTAGTTTTTGTAGAAATCAACTTCAATCCCTCCGAGGGATCACGTATTGGAATCAGAATTGAGAACTGGATTAGAATTAATCTGTTTGGGATTTCTTCTCCTGTGTTGCACAGTGGCCCATTCTGGGCGTCTTTCTTTTGGACGAGATGTCATCCCAAATGTGGTTGATGTGTTATCTTCTGTTGAGGGAATAGGAATAGTAAAGTTGATACCTTTAGAGAAAGAGTCCAAGTCACTCAAAGTTCTGTAAATCCAAGTTTTGCCCTCAAAGGATACAATGAGACCGAAGGGATAACCCCAGCGGTACTTAATGCTGTGTTTTTGTAGAATAGAAGTAATGAATTTAGCGTCTTTCCTTTTTTGAAGAGTGAGAGGGTTTAGGTCCAAGTATGCCTGTAACTCGTGTTCCTGGTATTTCAGATTAGGATTGTCTCTTAAGTGTTGCCATATATTGTCCATGTCCTTAAAGTTGAGAAACTTAATGATAATGTCCCGTGGTGGTGCTTGACTCGAAGGTTTTGCTCTCAAAGCTCTATGAGCTCTCTCTAGAGGGATGGAGGTTGTAGTATCCGAGGTTCCTGATAGGTGTTGAAAAAGTGACTGTAGGTAGTCTTCCAGGTCAGTAGGACCAATAGACTCAGGAATCCCTCTAATTCTTAAATTATTTCTTCGACCTCTATTATATAAATCTTTGAGTTTAGTATTCAATTCCTGGATTAAAAGAGATTGCTGTTCCTGAGAATCTGAGATGTCTTTCATTTCCTGTGTCGTCAGGTCTTGTGTTGTCTCCAAACTATCCACTCTGTTGCCAATATCAGTTATATCCTTCTTAAGATCTGAAATATCTGTCTTAATGACATCTTTTAGAGAGTCTAAATCATTTTTAGAGGGTAGATCGTTCATCCTGGCTTGTATTTGTGATAAATGATCTTGCTGTGGGTCCGCCATGTTGCTCTCTAGTGTTGGCGATTTGTCAGCGTATTTTAAATGTGTTTATTCTTGGTTTAAGCTTTCTTTATTTTGAGAATGGAAAAAGTCTGTGACTGACTTGGGCGTAGAGTTTAATGTTTTTACAGGCTTATCCTGCTTTGTTTACCGTCTGTAGGCCATTATTAGGACTATAAAGAGTATGCAGAAACCTCACTGTAATATGTACCTAAGTTCACCAGATGGAGCCCTTGCAGTTTGTTTGCAGAAAGAAAAAAAAAGATCACAACAGATTTATACTGTACATGGGGAGAAACAGTGCAAATGATTCTTAGAATAACTTGCTGACAGAAAGCACTGACTTCTGAGGTTATAATAGTAGTTGTAAATCTTAATACATTAATCCCAGATCGTTTGCCAGCTGAGTAGATAAATTGTATTGAGTATATGCATGTCTGGCTGTTTATATGGACTTTTCATTTCTTTTCCTCTTTTAAAGAAGTCTAATGGTTAATAAGATGCCCCACACATACTGCAGTAGAGAAAATAAAGAAAAGGTGTCTCTATAAAGAGCAATTATGCAGAGGCTTCCTAACGTTGTGTACAGAAGCTATATAACTCCACATTTGCCTAATACATGTTTAAAAATCCAAGTTAGAGAGAGTCTTTTATATTTGTGCAGAGATTGTGTGTGAATAGTGCAAGGGAGAAGTTTACACACTTTAGTTGTAACTTATCTTGTTGTAACGGCTGAGTGCTGTGGCCGCATGGGGAAAAAACAAGATGGCGACCGCAATACATTCAGAGCTCCGCTTGCCCCGTGTTTTTATAGGCAAATAGAGGCGTGTTTGAATTCACCAATGTGGCGGTTCTGTTCCCCAGCTATTCCGACATCGCTGGGTGTCTTTCCTTTGTTCCCAGCTTGATATATTGCAGCGTTAGGAGCTCCGGTCCCTCAGAGCAACCTCACTGAGCAGCCATGTCCCAGAATGGCCAGACTCCGCCCCCAAGCTAAATGGCCTTTTAAGGGCAATGAAAAAAAGCTAAATGCCCTTTTAAGGCAATGCCCATACAAATGCCCCTTTAGGGGCAATGGGTAGCTTAGATTTTTTTTAGCAATAGTTTTTTTATTTTGGGGGTTGGTTGGGTGGTGGGTTTTACTGTTTACTTTATATTTTGTTATAGCTAAAAGAGCTGTTTAACTTAGGGCAATGCCCTACAAAAGGCTCTTTTAAGGGCAATTGGTAGTTTATTGTAGGCTAAGGGGTGCTTTTATTTTGGGGGGGGGGGCTATTGGTAGTTTATTGTAGGGCTAATTTGTAATTTAGATTTTTTAATTGGTAGTATTTTTTATTTTATTAGAATAGTAAGGTTAGGTTAATTTATGGTTTAATGTTAGGTTTATTTTTATTTCACAGGTAAGGTTTTATTTATTTAAAAAAAAGTTATATTGTGGGAGGCCGGAGGTTTAGGGGTTAATAACTTTATTATAGTGTCGGCGATGTCTGGGAGCGGCGGAATAGGGGTTAATACATTTTTTTACTGTCGCCGATGTCGGGAGTGGCAGATTAGGGGTTAATACATTTATTTAATAGTCGTGATGTGGGTGGGCGGCAGATTAGAGGTTAAAAAGTTTAATATAGTGTTTGCGATGCGGGAGGGCGGCAGATTAGAGGTTAATAAGTTTAATATAGTGTTTGCGATGTGGGAGGGCGGCAGTTTAGGGGTTAATAGGTAGTTTATGGGTGTTAGTGTACTTTGTAACACTTTAGTTATGAGTTTTATAAAACATTTTTGTGGTGCAAAACTCATAACTACTGGTCTAACATGACGGAATGGATCGTGTTGGTATAGGCTGTAACGCAAGCTTTTTAGCCTCAACGCACAACCTGTAATACCGGCGCTATGAAAATCCCAAGCAAAAGCGTCATTTTTTTTAGTTCGGAATGGACGTTGCGTTACAGACTAAAATGCTTGCGGTATAGCAATACCGACATGACTTGCAATAGCTGCGTTACTGCTTTTACACTGGAATTGCCATTTTTCAGCGTTAAAAGCCGCAACGCAAAACTAGGTGATCTAGGTGAAATAGTTTAATTTGGCCAATACATTCATTATAACTAATGACGGAAACTGAATTCTGGGGAACTACTTGGTGGAGAGTTCTTGTTTGTGCAATATTTCTGTATCCTTCTTCCTTAAAGGGATATGAAGCCCAAAAAAAATATTTTGTGATTCAGACAGAGCGCACAATTTTTTTAAAAGTTTCCAATTTACTTTTGTTTTCAAATTTGGTTGATTCCTATTATATTCTTTCTTGAAGAGATGCCTAGGTAAGTGTCTGGAACATTACACGGCAGGGAATAGCGCTGCCCTATAGGGCTCTTGCAAAACTACTGCTATATAGTGCTCCAGACATGGGCAGGCTCATGACTTTACAGTTTTTAACAAAAGATTTCAAGAGAACAAAGAACAATTCATAATAAAAGTAAATGAAAAAGTTGTTTAAAGAGACAGTCTAGTCAAAATTAAACTTTCATGACTCAGATAGGGCGTGCAATTTTAAACAACTTTCCAATTTACTTTTATCATCAAATTTGCTTTGTTCCCTTGGTGGTATTTTTGAAGAGCTAAACCTAGCTAGGCTCAAACTGATTTCTAAACCGTTGAAAACCACCTTTTAGCTCAGAGCATTGTGAAAGTTTTTCACAGTTAGACAGTACTAGTTCATGTGTGTCATATAGATAACATTGCACCGATTGGGTAAACTGCGTGTCTGTCAAAAGCACTGAGATAAGGGGCAGTCTGCAGAGGATTAGATACAAGGTAATCACAGAGGTAAAAAGTATATTAATATAACTGTGTTGTAGGGGGTGATACACTAAGCGCCTGCCTCAAAAGGGGACCTTTAGCTCTGGGTTTTGACTCCTAGTAGTCAAACAGAAAATTGAATTAGAATGCGTAGATACCAAAGCGCCAAAACGCTGGGTCTGAATAAATGAAAAATTTACTTATATTATTATAAAAATATAATTGTATAAAATACAATTACAGTTTATTTATACAAGTAGACAAACATGGATCCATGTAACATATATAACAAATCATAAATTCGTAAAAATCAGTACAATTGACTGCATGTAGAAATATAATTTTTTTTAAAACAATTGGATATTAAAACCAAACCACAGTCCTATATCATATAACTGGTAATTTCCTACCTACTATCTTGAGCGTGGAATTGCTAAAAATCAATGAATATTGAATAGAAGCTAATTTTAAAATGTGATAATGATGTTCAGTATTTGCTTGCAACTATGTGTTTAACAAATATTAATCCTGATTTACAAAAATATCTTGGTGCAGGATTACTGCAATTGGAAGTGGGATTGCAGCTGACTTCGAGAATCCTGCAATTTAGTGATAAGAGTGTTCAAGTGATGTCTTGCAACTATGTGTTTAACAATAGTGTAAATATATAAAATGAAAATAAATGAAGTATGCAAAATATAAAAGTATAAATACAGTGCTTAACGATCCAAAAGTATAGTGGTGTGTAAGAATGCAAGTGAAGAGTTGATAATTTAAAATAATTTTTAATTTTAATGGACTATTTTTAATTTTAAATGATCAACTCTAAATCTAGCCGTAAATTTGTAAACAATAACAATTCTGGTGTAGGCTGTCCCTTTAAAGCTGCATGCTCTATCTGAATCATGAAAGAACATTTGTGGGTTTCAATCCTTTAATCTTGTCCAGTTCTGAATATATTTTTTTATTTGCTTTATATTGTTCAAAGAATCTTATCAATTAGTACTGAATATCAGCAGAAGTATTATTTAATTTATTTTATTTTTCTTATATTATTCTTTCTCTCTCTCTCTCTCTCGTGTTCACTGTCTCTCTCTCTCTCTCTCTCTCTCTCTCTCTCGTGTTCACTGTCTCTCTCTCTCTCTCTCTCTCTCTCGTGTTCACTGTCTCTCTCTCTCTCGTGTTCACTGTCTCTCTCTCTCTCTCTCTCTCTCTCTCTCTCTCTCGTGTTCACTGTCTCTCTCTCTCTCGTGTTCACTGTCTCTCTCTCTCTCTCTCTCTCTCTCTCTCTCTCGTGTTCACTGTCTCTCTCTCTCTCGTGTTCACTGTCTCTCTCTCCCGTGTTCACTGTCTCTCTCTCTCTCGTGTTCACTGTCTCTCTCTTGTGTTCACTGTCTCTCTCTCTCTCTCTCTCTCTCTCTCTCTCTCTCTCGTGTTCACTGTCTCTCTCTCTCTCTCTCTCTCTCTCTCTCGTGTTCACTGTCTCTCTCTCTCTCTCTCTCTCTCGTGTTCACTGTCTCTCTCTCTCTCTCGTGTTCACTGTCTCGCTCTCTCTCTCTCTCTCTCTCGTGTTCACTGTCTCTCTCTCTCGTGGTCACTGTCTCTCTCTCCCGTGTTCACTGTCTCTCTCTCTCTCTCTCTCTCTCTCTCTCTCTCTCTCTCTCTCTCTCGTGTTCACTGTCTCTCTCTCTCTCTCTCTCTCTCTCTCTCTCTCGTGTTCACTGTCTCGCTCTCTCTCTCTCTCTCGTGTTCACTGTCTCTCTCTCCCGTGTTCACTGTCTCTCTCTCTCTCTCTCTCTCTCTCTCGTGTTCACTGTCTCTCTCTCTCTCTCTCTCTCTCTCTCGTGTTCACTGTCTCGCTCTCTCTCTCTCTCTCGTGTTCACTGTCTCTCTCTCTCTCTCTCTC